>NC_057795.1:250461363-250464027 GCF_018294505.1 Triticum aestivum
ATAAGCAAATTCAATATGAGGCAAGCATTCCTCCCACATTTTCTTATTATTCTTCAAAACAGCCCTAAGCATAGTAGACAACGTTCTATTGACTACTTCAGTTTGTCCATCAGTTTGGGGGTGACAAGTAGTACTAAAAAGCAGTTTAGTCCCCAACTTAGCCCATAAACATCTCCAAAAGTGGCTAAGAAATTTAGTATCACGATCTGAAACAATAGTATTTGGCACACCATGCAAGCGAATAATTTCACGAAAGAACAAATCAGCAACATTAACAGCATCATCGCTTTTATGACATGGTATAAAGTGTGCCATTTTAGAGAATCTATCCACGACAACAAATATGCTATCCCTCCCCTTCTTTGTTCGAGGTAAACCTAAAACAAAGTCCATAGATATATCCTCCCAAGGAACACTAGGTACAGGCAAAGGCATATATAAACCATGAGGATTGAGTCGTGACTTAGCTTTTTGACATGTAGTGATGAGGACATCAATACAATTGTTACACCCACAGCCCCGGATGAGGACATCAATACAATTGTTACACCCACAACCCCTGCTGCTATACATACTGGACCAATTACTAGAGCTCGTGCACGCCAACTAAATTACCAGGTACTTTCGTTTCTTGGTAATGATTCTAATGTTCATGAGAATATGATGCTGCCTAAATTGGATACATTTGTTTTGCTTACAAATGAAGGGCCTAGCTTGGAGAAGGATGAACATTGGAGCAAGAACAAGCATGGAGATGATGGCATGCGCAAGGGAAACAAGAACGGAGTTACAAGTGATGATTTCAGGACTTTGAAGCCACCATAATGGGTGCATGAAGCCTTGGACGAAATATACAAGATGCCACTTCATAAATTTCGTCCCGAGGCTATTTTAGGTGCTGCGTCACCTTATTATTGGGCTAGGCCCATGTAATTTCGAAATACATAAGTATAGGCTATTTTTAGAGTCCGTATGTGTGGGGAAACAAGAGATAGGGTTGATTTCGGACCCCTCCACCAAGGGCCACGAAATTCCCCCCCTCTTCCTCCATATATACAGCCCTTAGGGCATCGTTTAGACTTTGGGGGTTTTGTTTAGATTAAAAGTTCGCCATAGCTGCAACTTCGCGTACTTCGTTTGTGTTCAACGACCAGACAAAGGCGTCACAGAACCCCACCTTGATCAATAAAGCTTTCATCTTATATTCGCAATATCCAGATTGCAATCTTAGTTTCTTGCTTGTTCTTCGTTTGCTCGCAGGAAACAGACCCTCGTGGTCAGGTTGATCGTGCTCCGGCGTGGTCAATAACCTCTCGAAGTTGGTTTAGCGATTGCTAAGGCGCGACGTCCTCGCACGTTCGTAGTCGGATCGTCAAAGTCGACTTCCACCAAAGCGATATCCATCATCTCATCGAAAGACGGGACACCTTTGCCTCTATCAAGTGGTATCAGATTTCCAGGTTGCTCGGTGAGATTTTACAGTTTTTCGTAGTTTAGATCGAGTCTGTTCTTCATACCTACAGTCCACGAAAAAGCCACACAAAAAAATTAGGGTTAGTTCATCATATCCGAACCAATCTGAGCCTTTGCATAATCTTTTTAGGGTTTTGCTTTGTTGAATTTGCGGTTGCATCGTCGTGTCTAGTTGCTGGTCTTAGAGTCTAGTCTTTTAGAGTTTCGAGTTCTGGTCATAAGTTGTCACGCCGCCGCCGCACCATCATCATCGCCCCTGCCATCTACCACCACCGCTCGGAATCCGTATCCATATACCGCCACCAATCCGTGTCCATATACCACCACCGATCCATATCCATATACTAACACCGCTACCACCACCGCTGCCATATACCACCACCATATATCCACCACCAATCCGAGTTCCTTGCTTATTAGGGTTGTTTTCGAGATCCATCTAGTTTCCGATTCGTGTTTCCTTGCCGGAGTAGGTTTCGGAAAAAAAAAAGAGTCGGGTAGCCACGCTCCGTTTAGGCCCAAAATATTTCGAAAACGCATTTTTCGAAAAAAATTCTGGCTATCCTATTTTTAGGTGTTTCTGAGTGTTTTGAGACAGGTGCCATTATAGGAAGTTTTTTTGACCCGTTTCCAGTTTTTGGGTCCGGGCAGTCAAAAAAAAAAAAATTGGTCGAAAAAATTTCGTGCCCATCCTGTCAGTTTGAGCTAAGAAGAGTTTTGAGACACTCGCCATTATAGTGATTTTTCGCAAAAAAAAAAGCAGCGCAAAAAAAAAGAGCGCAAAAAAAAAAGCAGCGCAAAAAAAAAGCGAAAAAAAAATTCAGAGTGTGCTTTTCCCTTGTTTACGTGCCGCGCCGTGATTTTGTTGGTGTTCTAGGCTCGCGTCTCTAGCACAGTCTAGCCTAGGACCAGCACAGTACCGTCGTTGAGCGTTTATTCAACTTTGCATCTCTGAATTGATTATTGCTGACCCTTTTTGCTACCATACTATAAGCCTTCCCAGCTCCACATACATCTACGTCGTGTGTTTGACTCTCCCTGGTAATCGCTCTATCCAAGCTTTGAGAGTTTTTGACTACAACGGTTGCCGATCACCGCCTGCTGCTGGGTAAGAACTGGTAAGAATTTGAGATTTGCTTGACGGATTTGTGATACACCACCACCACTTCTTAGTAGTCTGTAGGATCATAT
>NC_057795.1:250464037-250473023 GCF_018294505.1 Triticum aestivum
GCAAAAAAAAAGAGCGCAAAAAAAAAAGCAGCGCAAAAAAAAAGAGCGCAAAAAAAAAGAGCGAAAAAAAAAATCCAGAGTGTGCTTTTCCCTTGTTTACGTGCCGCGCCGTGATTTTGTTAGTGTTCTAGGCTCGCGTCTCTAGCACAGTCTAGCCTAGGACCAGCACAGTACCGTCGTTGAGCGTTTATTCAACTTTGCATCTCTGAATTGATTATTGCTGACCCTTTTTGCTACCATATTATAAGCCTTCCCAGCTCCACATACATCTACGTCGTGCGTTTGACTCTCCCTGGTAATCGCTTTATCCAAGCTTTGAGAGTTTTTGACTACAACGGTTGCCGATCACCGCCTGCTGCTGGGTAAGAACTGGTAAGAATTTGAGATTTGCTTGACGGATTTGTGACACCCACCACCACCACTTGTTCGTAGTCTGTAGGATCATATTCTTGTGTGTTTCTATTGCTGCTAACCATGCCAGGATCACAAGCCGACGAGATTGATTGGGAGAATTTATCGAACAAGGAGCTTCATGATAAGTTTCAGCAAATGATGACTGAACAGGTGCAAGATGTGCTGAACAATTTTGAAGAGGCCATGGAGAAGATCACTAGCCTTGAGAAGACTTCGAAACAAAGCTCGATAACAAGTTTAATGAATTGCTCGCGCGTCTTCCACCACCACCACCCGCTGTACCTAACGCACCTCTCCAACAACAACAACAACGACTACCTCCACGTCGCGAAGCAGACCTCCGCCGAGCAAGCCGTGTTCCTCTTGCGTTTGGCCAAACTGTTGGTGCTGCTGTTGATACTTCTATGGCTCCTGCTGCTGATGCGGAGGAGGATGATTATGTGGGAGATTATGAGGATGAGGTTGATCAAAATCAACACTACGTGCAGCCACCTGTACCACCACCAGCAGGTTGACCTCAGGTATATATTCGTAATGGTAGGCCTGCACCACCACCTCAGGTACGCGATGATGTCCATATTCCTAAACTGAAATTGAATATTCCACCATTTGAGGGTAGATATGTTCCTGATATATATCTTACTTGGGAGTTAGAAACTGAACAACGATTTACATGTTTACAATATCCTGAGGAGAGACGAGTTGCTGCTGCTGTTTGTGCTTTCACTAGTTTTGCATGTGTATGGTGGTCTGAACATTGTAGATTATATCCTATTCCAACTACTTGGGCTGCTTTGAAAACTGCTATGCGTACGCGTTGGGTTCCACCATATTATCAACGTGAATTGCTTCAAAAATTGCAGCGTTTAAGACAAGGGACAAATTCTGTAGAAGAATATTATCAGGAATTACAAACTGGCATGATTAGATGTGGTATTGTTGAGGAGAATGAAGCTATGCTTGCACGTTTTCTGGGTGGATTAAATAGAGAGATTCAGACCATTCTAGACTATAAGGAGTATACTAATATCACTCGTTTATTCCATCTTGCTTGTAAAGCTGAACGTGAAGTGCAGGATCGACAAGCATTGGGGCGAACTAACTTTTCTGCAGGCCGACCTTCATCATGGACACCACGTGCATCTTCTACTTCAACTGCACCAGCACCTCCATCCGGTGCCACCTCCAGCCGTGATACAAGAAAACAGGCACAACCACCATTATCTGCCAAGAGCGCACCTGCGGGGCCTGCACAGCGTTCTTCTTCTTCCATGGCATCAACAGGGCACACAAGTGATATTATTTGTCGTCGTTGTAAGGGAGGAGGTCATTATGTGAGAGAATGCAAATCTCCGCGTGTGATGATTGCTACCGCGGATGGTGGATATGAGTCTGCTAGTGACTATGATGAGGAGACTTTGGCTCTTATTACACGTGAAGAACATGGTGGAGATGATTCTGATCATGAGACGCAATACATGGCTCCTGAAGACGCTGACAGGTATGAATGTTTAGTTGCTCAACGTGTTTTGAGTGTGCAGGTCACACAAGCTGAGCAAAATCAGAGGCACAATTTGTTCCATACCAAGGGAGTTGTGAAGGAACGTTCTGTGCGCGTCATCATAGACGGAGGGAGCTGCAACAACTTGGCTAGCATGGAGATGGTGGAGAAGCTTTCTCTCACCACAAGACCACATCCACATCCTTACTACATCCAATGGTTCAACAACAGCGGCAAGGTTAAGGTAACACGTACTGTTCGTGTGCATTTTAGTATCTCTACATATGCTGATTATGTTGATTGTGATGTTGATGAGGACATGACTACCTTGGATATGACCAAAAATATTGCATATATGTATATTTGTCAGGTGATTTCTAGTGCAAACTATTCAATAATCTATTTATGTTATCCAGAACAAAAATACTTCACACACTTCTGTGTTTTGTCTAATTGCAGGTGTATGGAACATTTGTACAATCCACATATGAAGATAAGGAAGAAAGAGATGTTTATTTGCTGTCCAAAAAGTTCTTTCACGTCACTTTTGGCCCAAGAGAAGATAGAGTCCAAGTCTCTCACGTTCTGGATTCAGATTCGGACTGCACAGACATACCTGACTCAAAACGCACACAAGTTTTTCATACGGACTCCGAATTGGGTGATTCTTTTTTTGTTGGAAACTAGATTTCGTGCACTTTCCAACCCAATTGGAATCACCTTCAAATTCGTCCGGAGCGTTGAGTTGTGGACGAAACAATCTGATGCTGCAGCAGAATCCGAGTCAAACTACAAGTCCAAAGGTGTTACATCACCTCCACTTGGGCCCATTGGCTTTGTACGACCTAGATTTAGTTTTAGGCTGCCTTGGGACGTCCTCCCACCTCCTTGGCCGCCACCCCTTGCTCCTATATAAGTAGATCCATCTAGTAGCTTTTCCTTGGGATTTGTTTAGTTAAAAGTTAGCCATTGCAACTTCGTGTACTTCGTTTGTGTCCAACGACCAGACCAAGACCGCTTACGGATCCCCACCCTTATCAATACTTCATATATATTCGCAATATTCAGATTGCTTTATCATATTCTTGCTCGTTCTTCGATTGCTTGCAGGAATAGACCTTCGTGGTCAGGCTGACCGTGCTTCCGGCATCGTCAGTAACCTCAGGAGATTGGTTTAGCGATTGCTAAGGCGCAACGTCGTGCACGTTTGTAGTCGGATCGTCAAAGTCGTCTCCACCAAATCGATGATGAGGACATCAATACAATTGTTACACCCACAGCCCCTGCTGCTATACATACTGGACCAATTACTAGAGCTCGTGCACGCCAACTAAATTACCAGGTACTTTCGTTTCTTGGTAATGATTCTAATGTTCATGAGAATATGATGCTGCCTAAATTGGATACATTTGTTTTGCTTACAAATGAAGGGTCTAGCTTGGAGAAGGATGAACATTGGAGCAAGAACAAGCATGGAGATGATGGCATGCGCAAGGGGAACAAGAACGGAGTTACAAGTGATGATTTCAGGACTTTGAAGCCACCATAATGGGTGCATGAAGCCTTGGACGAAATATACAAGATGCCACTTCATAAATTTCGTCCCGAGGCTATTTTAGGTGCTGCGTCACCTTATTATTGGGCCAGGCCCATGTAATTTCGAAATACATAAGTATAGGCTATTTTTAGAGTCCGTATGTGTGGGGAACCAAGAGATAGGGTTGATTTCGGACCCCTCCACCAAGGGCCACGAAATTCCCCCCCTCTTCCTCCATATATACAGCCCTTAGGGCATCGTTTAGACTTTGGGTTTTGTTTAGATTAAAAGTTCGCCATAGCTGCAACTTCGCGTACTTCGTTTGTGTTCAACGACCAGACAAAGGCGTCACAGAACCCCACCTTGATCAATAAAGCTTTCATCTTATATTCGCAATATCCAGATTGCAATCTTAGTTTCTTGCTTGTTCTTCGTTTGCTCGCAGGAAACAGACCCTCGTGGTCAGGTTGATCGTGCTCCGGCGTGGTCAATAACCTCTCGGAGTTGGTTTAGCGATTGCTAAGGCGCGACGTCCTCGCACGTTCGTAGTCGGATCGTGAAAGTCGACTTCCACCAAAGCGATATCCATCATCTCATCGAAAGACGGGACACCTTTGCCTCTATCAATACCGTACCAATCCAGAGGAGACGAAGGAGATTATGCGTCAAGTACAAGAGCTTCTCGACAAAGGTTATATACGCGAATCCCTTAGTCCTTGTGCTGTTCCTATTATTCTAGTGCCGAAAAAGGATGGTACATCACGTATGTGTGTTGATTGTAGAGGCATTAATAATATTACTATTCGTTATCGTCATCCTATTCCTAGGCTAGATGATATGCTTGATGAATTGAGTGGCTCTACAATATTCTCCAAAGTTGATTTGCGTAGTGGCTACCATCAAATTCGTATGAAATTGGGAGGTGAATGGAAAACAACATTTAAAACTAAGTTTGGATTATGTGAGTGGTTAGTCATGCCTTTTGGGTTAACTAATGCACCTAGTACTTTCATGAGATTAATGAACGAAGTTTTACGTGCTTTCATTGGACGATTTGTGGTAGTTTACTTTGATGACATATTGATTTATAGCAGATCTTTGGAGGAACATTTGGAACATTTACGTGCTGTTTTTATTGCTCTACGTGATGCACGTTTGTTTGGTAACCTTGGGAAGTGCACCTTTTGCACCGACCGAGTATCTTTTCTTGGCTATGTTGTTACTCCACAGGGAATTGAAGTTGATAAAGCCAAGATTGAAGCTATTGAAAGTTGGCCGCAGCCCAAAACGGTCACACAAGTGAGGAGTTTTCTTGGCCTCGCTGGATTCTATAGGCGTTTTGTGAGAGATTTCAGCACCATTGCTGCACCTCTCAATGAGCTTACAAAGAAAGATGTGCCTTTTCTTTGGGGTACCGCACAGGAAGAAGCCTTCACGGTATTGAAAGATAAGTTGACACATGCTCCTTTACTCCAACTTCCTGATTTTAATAAGACTTTTGAGCTTGAATGTGATGCTAGTGGAATTGGATTAGGAGGTGTGTTATTACAAGATGGCAAACCTGTTGCATACTTTTCTGAAAAATTGAGTGGGCCTAGTCTGAATTATTCTACTTATGATAAAGAATTATATGCTCTTGTTCGGAGTTTAGAAACATGGCAACATTATTTATGGCCCAAAGAATTTGTTATACATTCTGATCATGAATCTTTGAAACATATTAAAAGTCAAGCTAAACTGAATCGTAGACATGCTAAATGGGTTGAATTCATTGAGACTTTCCCTTATGTCATTAAACACAAGAAGGGAAAAGAAAATGTTATTGCTGATGCATTGTCTCGTCGCTATACTATGCTTTCACAACTTGACTTCAAAATATTTGGTTTGGAGACCATCAAAGATCAATATGCGCATGATGCTGATTTTAAAGATGTAATGCAGAATTGTAAAGAAGGAAGAATGTGGAACAAGTTTGTCGTTAACGATGGATTTGTGTTTCGTGCTAACAAGCTATGCATTCCAGCTAGCTCCGTTCGTCTTTTGTTGTTGCAGGAGGCGCATGGAGGAGGATTAATGGGACACTTTGGCGTGAAGAAGACGGAGGACGTACTTGCTACACATTTCTTTTGGCCAAAGATGAGACGGGATGTTGAGCGTTTTATTGCTCGATGCACTACATGTCAAAAAGCTAAGTCACGACTCAATCCTCATGGTTTATATATGCCTTTGCCTGTACCTAGTGTTCCTTGGGAGGATATATCTATGGACTTTGTTTTAGGTTTACCTCGAACAAAGAAGGGGAGGGATAGCATATTTGTTGTCGTGGATAGATTCTCGAAAATGGCACACTTTTTACCATGTCATAAAAGCGATGATGCTGTTAATGTTGCTGATTTGTTCTTTCGTGAAATTATTCGCTTGCATGGTGTGCCAAATACTATTGTTTCAGATCGTGATACTAAATTTCTTAGCCACTTTTGGAGATGTTTATGGGCTAAGTTGGGGACTAAACTGCTTTTTAGTACTACTTGTCACCCCCAAACTGATGGACAAACTGAAGTAGTCAATAGAACGTTGTCTACTATGCTTAGGGCTGTTTTGAAGAATAATAAGAAAATGTGGGAGGAATGCTTGCCTCATATTGAATTTGCTTATAATCGTTCATTGCATTCTACTACTAAGATGTGCCCTTTTGAAGTTGTGTATGGTTTCCTACCTCGTGCACCTATTGATTTGTTGCCTCTTCCATCTTCGGAGAAGGTTAATTTTGATGCTAAACAACGTGCTGAATTAATTTTAAAAATGCATGAGTTAACTAAGGAAAACATTGAGCGTATGAATGCTAAATATAAACTTGCTGGAGATAAGGGTAGAAAACATGTTGTGTTTGCACCTGGAGATCTTGTTTGGTTACATTTGCGTAAGGATAGATTCCCTGATTTGCGCAAATCAAAGCTAATGCCACGTGCTGATGGTCCCTTTAAGGTGTTAGACAAAATAAATGATAATGCATATAAACTTGAGCTGCCTGCAGATTTTGGGGTTAGTCCCACTTTTAATATTGCAGATTTGAAGCCTTATTTGGGTGAGGAAGATGAACTTCCGTCGAGGACGACTTCATTTCAAGAAGGGGAGGATGATGAGGACATCAATACAATTGTTACACCCACAGCCCCTGCTGCTATACATACTGGACCAATTACTAGAGCTCGTGCACGCCAACTAAATTACCAGGTACTTTCGTTTCTTGGTAATGATTCTAATGTTCATGAGAATATGATGCTGCCTAAATTGGATACATTTGTTTTGCTTACAAATGAAGGGCCTAGCTTGGAGAAGGATGAACATTGGAGCAAGAACAAGCATGGAGATGATGGCATGCGCAAGGGGAACAAGAACGGAGTTACAAGTGATGATTTCAGGACTTTGAAGCCACCATAATGGGTGCATGAAGCCTTCGACGAAATATACAAGATGCCACTTCATAAATTTCATCCCGAGGCTATTTTAGGTGCTGCGTCACCTTATTATTGGGCCAGGCCCATGTAATTTCGAAATACATAAGTATAGGCTATTTTTAGAGTCCGTATGTGTGGGGAAACAAGAGATAGGGTTGATTTCGGACCCCTCCACCAAGGGCCACGAAATTCCCCCCCTCTTCCTCCATATATACAGCCCTTAGGGCATCGTTTAGACTTTGGGTTTTGTTTAGATTAAAAGTTCGCCATAGCTGCAACTTCGCGTACTTCGTTTGTGTTCAACGACCAGACAAAGGCGTCACAGAACCCCACCTTGATCAATAAAGCTTTCATCTTATATTCGCAATATCCAGATTGCAATCTTAGTTTCTTGCTTGTTCTTCGTTTGCTCGCAGGAAACAGACCCTCGTGGTCAGGTTGATCGTGCTCCGGCGTGGTCAATAACCTCTCGGAGTTGGTTTAGCGATTGCTAAGGCGCGACGTCCTCGCACGTTCGTAGTCGGATCGTCAAAGTCGACTTCCACCAAAGCGAAATCCACCATCTCATCGAAAGACGGGACACCTTAGCCTCTATTAGCCCCTGCTGCTATACATACTGGACCAATTACTAGAGCTCGTGCACGCCAACTAAATTACCAGGTACTTTCGTTTCTTGGTAATGATTCTAATGTTCATGAGAATATGATGCTGCCTAAATTGGATACATTTGTTTTGCTTACAAATGAAGGGCCTAGCTTGGAGAAGGATGAACATTGGAGCAAGAACAAGCATGGAGATGATGGCATGCGCAAGGGGAACAAGAACGGAGTTACAAGTGATGATTTCAGGACATTGAAGCCACCATAATGGGTGCATGAAGCCTTGGACGAAATATACAAGATGCCACTTCATAAATTTCGTCCCTAGGCTATTTTAGGTGCTGCGTCACCTTATTATTGGGCCAGGCCCATGTAATTTCGAAATACATAAGTATAGGCTATTTTTTAGAGTCCGTATGTGTGGGGAAACAAGAGATAGGGTTGATTTCGGACCCCTCCACCAAGGGCCACGAAATTCCCCCCTCTTCCTCCATATATACAGCCCTTAGGGCATCGTTTAGACTTTGGGTTTTGTTTAGATTAAAAGTTCGCCATAGCTGCAACTTCGCGTACTTCGTTTGTGTTCAACGACCAGACAAAGGCGTCACAGAACCCCACCTTGATCAATAAAGCTTTCATCTTATATTCGCAATATCCAGATTGCAATCTTAGTTTCTTGCTTGTTCTTCGTTTGCTCGCAGGAAACAGACCCTCGTGGTCAGGTTGATCGTGCTCCGGCGTGGTCAATAACCTCTCGGAGTTGGTTTAGCGATTGCTAAGGCGCGACGTCCTCGCACGTTCGTAGTCGGATCGTCAAAGTCGACTTCCACCAAAGCGATATCCATCATCTCATCGAAAGACGGGACACCTTTGCCTCTATCAAGTGGTATCAGATTTCCAGGTTGCTCGGTGAGATTTTACAGTTTTTCGTAGTTTAGATCGAGTCTGTTCTTCATACCTAAAGTCCACGAAAAAGCCACAAAAAAAATTAGGGTTAGTTCATCATATCCGAACCAATCTGAGCCTTTGCATAATCTTTTTAGGGTTTTGCTTTGTTGAATTTGCGGTTGCATCGTCGTGTCTAGTTGCTGGTCTTAGAGTCTAGTCTTTTAGAGTTTCGAGTTCTGGTCATAAGTTGTCACACCGCCGCCGCACCATCATCATCGCCCCTGCCATCTACCACCACCGCTCCAAATCCGTATCCATATACCACCACCAATCCGTGTCCATATACCACCACCGATCCATATCCATATACTACCACCGCTACCACCACCGCTGCCATATACCACCACCATATATCCACCACCAATCCGAGTTCCTTGCTTATTAGGGTTGTTTTCGAGATCCATCTAGTTTCCGATTCGTGTTTCCTTGCCGGAGTAGGTTTCGGAAAAAAAAAATTCCTGGCTATCCTATTTTTAGGTGTTTCTGAGTGTTTTGAGACAGGTGCCATTATAGGAAGTTTTTTTGACCC
>NC_057795.1:250473207-250559846 GCF_018294505.1 Triticum aestivum
CAAAAAAAAAGGAGCGCCAAAAAAAAAGCAGCGCAAAAAAAAAGCGAAAAATAAAATTCAGAGTGTGCTTTTCCCTTGTTTACGTGCCGCGCCGTGATTTTGTTGGTGTTCTAGGCTCGCGTCTCTAGCACAGTCTAGCCTAGGACCAGCACAGTACCGTCGTTGAGCGTTTATTCAACTTTGCATCTCTGAATTGATTATTGCTGACCCTTTTTGCTACCATACTATAAGCCTTCCCAGCTCCACATACATCTACGTCGTGTGTTTGACTCTCCCTGGTAATCGCTCTATCCAAGCTTTGAGAGTTTTTGACTACAACGGTTGCCGATCACCGCCTGCTGCTGGGTAAGAACTGGTAAGAATTTGAGATTTTGCTTGACGGATTTGTGATACACCACCCCCACTTCTTAGTAGTCTGTAGGATCATATTCTTGTGTGTTTCTATTGCTGCTAACCATGCCAGGATCACAAGCCGACGAGATTGACTGGGAGAATTTATCGAACAAGGAGCTTCATGATAAGTTTCAGCAAATGATGACTGAACAGGTGCAAGATGTGCTGAACAATTTTGAAGAGGCCATGGAGAAGATCACTGGCCTTGAGAAGACGTTCGAAACAAAGCTCGATAACAAGTTTAATGAATTGCTCGCGCGTCTTCCACCACCACCACCCGCTGCACCTAACGCACCTCTCCAACAACAACAACAACGACTACCTCCACGTCGCGAAGCAGACCTCCGCCGAGCAAGCCGTGTTCCTCTTGCGTTTGGCCAAACTGTTGGTGCTGCTGTTGATACTCCTGTGGCTCCTGCTGCTGATGCGGAGGAGGATGATTATGTGGGAGATTATGAGGATGAGGTTGATCAAAATCAACACTACATGCAGCCACCTGTACCACCACCAGCAGGTCGACCTCAGGTATATATTCGTAATGGTAGGCCTGCACCACCACCTCAGGTACGAGATGATGTCCATATTCCTAAACTGAAATTGAATATTCCACCATTTGAGGGTAGATATGTTCCTGATATATATCTTACTTGGGAGTTAGAAACTGAACAATGATTTACATGTTTACAATATCCTGAGGAGAGACGAGTTGCTGCTGCCGTTTGTGCTTTCACTAGTTTTGCATGTGTATGGTGGTCTGAACATTGTAGATTATATCCTATTCCAACTACTTGGGCTGCTTTGAAAACTGCTATGCGTACGCGTTGGGTTCCACCATATTATCAACGTGAATTGCTTCAAAAATTGCAGCGTTTAAGACAAGGAAAAAATTCTGTAGAAGAATATTATCAGGAATTACAAACTGGCATGATTAGATGTGGTATTGTTGAGGAGAATGAAGCTATGCTTGCCCGTTTTCTGGGTGGATTAAATAGAGAGATTCAGACCATTCTAGACTATAAGGAGTATACTAATATCACTCGTTTATTCCATCTTGCTTGTAAAGCTGAACGTGAAGTGCAGGATCGACAAGCATTGGGGCGAACTAACTTTTCTGCAGGCCGGCCTTCATCATGGACACCACGTGCATCTTCTACTTCAACTGCACCAGCACCTCCATCCGGTGCCACCTCCAGCCGTGATACAAGAAAACAGGAACAACCACCATTATCTGCCAAGAGCGCACCTGCGGGGCCTGCACAACGTTCTTCTTCTTCCATGGCATCAACAGGGCACACAAGTGATATTATTTGTCATCGTTGTAAGGGAGGAGGTCATTATGCGAGAGAATGCAAATCTCCGCGTGTGATGATTGCTACCGCGGATGGTGGATATGAGTCTGCTAGTGACTATGATGAGGAGACTTTGGCTCTTATTACACGTGAAGAACATGGTGGAGATGATTCTGATCATGAGACGCAATACATGGCTCCTGAAGACGCTGACAGGTATGAATGTTTAGTTGCTCAACGTGTTTTGAGTGTGCAGGTCACACAAGCTGAGCAAAATCAGAGGCACAATTTGTTCCATACCAAGGGAGTTGTGAAGGAACGTTCTGTGCGCGTCATCATAGACGGAGGGAGCTGCAACAACTTGGCTAGCATGGAGATGGTGGAGAAGCTTTCTCTCACCACAAGACCACATCCACATCCTTACTACATCCAATGGTTCAACAACAGCGGCAAGGTTAAGGTAACACGTACTGTTCGTGTGCATTTTAGTATCTCTACATATGCTGATTATGTTGATTGTGATGTTGATGAGGACATGACTACCTTGGATATGACCAAAAATATTGCATATATGTATATTTGTCAGGTGATTTCTAGTGCAAACTATTCAATAATCTATTTATGTTATCCAGAACAAAAATACTTCACACACTTCTGTGTTTTGTCTAATTGCAGGTGTATGGAACATTTGTACAATCCACATATGAAGATAAGGAAGAAAGAGATGTTTATTTGCTGTCCAAAAAGTTCTTTCACGTCACTTTTGGCCCAAGAGAAGATAGAGTCCAAGTCTCTCACGTTCTGGATTCAGATTCGGACTGCACAGACATACCTGACTCAAAACGCACACAAGTTTTTCATACGGACTCCGAATTGGGTGATTCTTTTTTTGTTGGAAACTAGATTTCGTGCACTTTCCAACCCAATTGGAATCACCTTCAAATTCGTCCGGAGCGTTGAGTTGTGGACGAAACAATCTGATGCTGCAGCAGAATCCGAGTCAAACTACAAGTCCAAAGGTGTTACATCACCTCCACTTGGGCCCATTGGCCTTGTACGACCTAGATTTAGTTTTAGGCTGCCTTGGGACGTCCTCCCACCTCCTTGGCCGCCACCCCTTGCTCCTATATAAGTAGATCCATCTAGTAGCTTTTCCTTGGGATTTGTTTAGTTAAAAGTTAGCCATTGCAACTTCGTGTGCCTCGTTTGTGTCCAACGACCAGACCAAGACCACTTTTCGGATCCCCACCATTATCAATACTTCATACATATTCGCGATATTTAGATTGCTTTTATCATATTCTTGCTTGTTCTTCGATTGCTTGCAGGAATAGACCTTCGTGGTCAGGTTGATCGTGTTCCGGCGTGGTCAATAACCTCTCGGAGTTGGTTTAGCGATTGCTAAGGCACAACGTCGTTGCACGTTTGTAGTCGGATCGTCAAAGTCGTCTCCACCAAATCGATAGTTATCATCTCATCGAAAGATCGGGACACCCCGCCTCTATCAAGTGGTATCAGTTTTCAGGTTGCTCGGTGAGAATTTCCAGTTTTCCTAGATTAGATTTATTTTCTTACCTATTGTCCAAGAAAAAGCCACAAAAAAGAGTTAGATCTGTTCATCCTTTATCCAAGCCAGTCTGAGCCTTTGCAATTTTCTATTCATTGCTTGCATAGTTGAATTATCGGTTGCATCGTCGTGTCAGTTGCTGGTCTTAGTGTCTAGTTCCTTTAGAGTTTCGTGTTCTGTTCACATTAGTCACGCCGCCGCTGCATCATTATCCGTTCCGCTGTCCACCATCTCATCTATTAATTTCCACCACGTTCTATGCACTGTTCATTGTCATAATCATAGTTGAGGTCATTCACATCTTCGCCTGATCCAATCTGCATCTTATCTAGTTTGTCTTGGAAAGAGGGAGAAAAAAAAAGATAGAGAAAAAAAAGAGAAAAAAAGGAAAGAAAAAGAGAGAGAAGAAAAAAAAGTGTGAGAAAAAAAAGAGAGAAGAAAAAAATTGGATCTATCTAGAATCAATCTCGTACCTGAATTCGGATTGGAATCTGTTTTGCGCACTGTTCAGTAAAACAGGTGTATCTTCCTCATACGAAGTCCGTTTTGGCTCCGTGAGTACTCAAATTCAAGATAGCGACGAGCCACATGTAAATAGTTGCACAAGCTAGTTCAATATTTGACACCTCAAAATCGGCTTCTAAATAGGTCTTTTTGCCCTCCGAAGTTCGTGAACACAGCTTGTTCCAATTTTTAGGCCAGTTTTAGAATTCTTTGACTCCTCATATCAACTCGGAATTGAGTGATTCTTTTTGCATTGGAAAGCTTGAGTTAGTAGCATTCTTTGAAAGAATTTATCAGAAAATTGTCTCAAACTTTTCAAGAGGAAAGTTGGAGAGAGAGTTGTTGTATATCCTGCTTGGCAGTTGTTTTTCATCATTATCTTCACTGCCGTTGTGATCTTCACTTATATCTTGCTGTCAAGAGCTACTTAGTATCCTTCATTGATGCTAGTTGTGCTACGCCATGACCTTATTAGTGTTCTAGGCTCGCGTCTCTAGTCCGGTCTAGCCTAGGACCAGCACAGTACCGTCGTTGAGCGTTTATTCAACATTGCATCTTTGAATTGATTATTGCTAATCTTTTGCTACCATATATAGCCAACCCAGCTCCACATATTTCTACACCGTGTATACGTACGCTTCCCTGGCAATCGCTTTACTCAATATTCGGAGTTACTTGACACCGCTGGTTGCCGATCACCGCCTGCTGCATGGTAAGAACTTGTAAGACATTGATATTTGCTTTACTGTGAGCGTTTTACCACCACATCCTAGTAGTTATAGGAACATTATTTTTGGGTTTTGTTTCTTGTTCTACTAATCATGACAGGATCCAGAGTCAATTCATGGGCTTTGTCGATCGCGGGAGACGTGCCACCACCTTTGCAAATACCACAACCGTCACGAGAGGTGCACAAACAGCCAAATGCACATGATCAGGTTAATGTATCTATACCACCATTTAATGGCCGTTTTAAACCTGCTTTATATATTGAATGGGAGTTCGACATAAAAAATATATTTGCTTCCCATAATTTCAATGAACATAAAAAGGTTAAGGTTGCGGTTGGTTCTTTCACTGGTTATGCTTTGGTTTGGTGGAGTGAATATTGTCGGTTACACCCTGATTATATACCTACTACTTGGGATGATTTGAAACTTGCCATGCGACATACTTTTGTCCCTGCTTATTATACTCGTGACATGATTAAGAAGTTGCAACACTTAGAACAAGGTAGTGAAACTGTAACAAAATATTATGATGATTTACAAACTACCTTGTTGCATTCCTCTTTAGAAGAAAGTGAAGATGATTTTATGGATAGATTTTGGGGAGGATTAAACCGTGATATTCAAGAGATACTAATTCATGAAGAGTGTTATCCTATGGACCATTTGTTTCATCTTGCTTGCAAAGCTGAACAGGAAATAAAACGACGTGTTGGCCACGAGGAGAACAAGCGCACGGTGCACATTCCAAGAGTTGATATGATTGTTCCTTCAACTACTAGGCATACTATGACAACCACATCCGTTGTTGTCAGGACTACATCACCTCCACCACGTGACACATCGCCCCCGAGAGTGGCTACATCATCTGAGTTGATCATAAGAGGTAATGACAAAGGTACTGATCTTCCATCTCTACATGAGAATGATGAATGCCTTGTTAATTTGAATGCACCATCTGATGAGCTACCCACTACTTTGATCACACCACCTAGTTTAGAGGACTACGTTGATAATTTGACTTTGCCATGTGATCAAACAACTAAAATACCAACAATTTTGAGTGCACCCATTGAATTAACTATTGATGCAAAAGAACCAATGTTTAATCATTTTGATATGACCTCTAATCTTGGTGATGATTCTGTGTTGAATGACTTATTGCATGTTTGCTTATTTAAGCATGTTGTAGCATGTAAATTTGATGCAAGTAAGGTTTATTCACCAATGTTGGGATGGTTTAATGATGAACATTGTCAATCTTTTGAAATGAATAAGAGCTTCACTTATATGTGCAAACTGAGTTGCAATATTTTCATGCCTTCTACTTCTTGTGCTAATTTTTTGGCTTTAGATTTTATGAACTGTGCAAGTTACTCATCTATTCATGTGTCATATATGCAAAAATCAAGGGAAGTAAAAATGGATGACATATACATATACAACATGTACACCTTGTCTCTTTTGTTAGCCACATTTCAGATTAAGCAACGCCGAGGACGGCTTTATTTTCAAGAAGGGGAGGATGATGAGGACATGACTACCTTGGATATGACCAAAAATATTGCATATATGCATATTTGTCAGGTGATTTCTAGTGCAAACTATTCAATAATCTATTTATATTATCCAGAACAAAAATACTTCACACACTTTTGTGTTTTGTCTAATTGCAGGTGTATGGGACATTTGTACAATCCACATATGAAGATAAGGAAGAAAGAGATGTTTATTTGCTGTCCAAAAAGTTCTCTCACGTCACTTTTGGCCCAAGAGAAGATAGAGTCCAAGTATTTTTGAAATGACGTCGTCCTCGATGGAAGTTCATCTTCCTCACCCAAATAAGGCTTCAAATCTGCAATGTTAAAAGTGGGACTAACCCCAAAATCTGCAGGCAGCTCAAGTTTATATGCATTATCATTTATTTTCTCTAACACCTTAAAGGGACCATCAGCACGTGGCATTAGCTTTGATTTGCGCAAATCAGGAAATCTATCCTTACGCAAATGTAACCAAACAAGATCTCCAGGTGCAAACACAACATGTTTTCTACCCTTATCTCCAGCAAGTTTATATTTAGCATTCATACGCTCAATGTTTTCCTTAGTTAACTCATGCATTTTTAAAATCAATTCAGCACGTTGTTTAGCATCAAAATTAACCTTCTCCGAAGATGGAAGAGGCAACAAATCAATAGGTGCACGAGGTAGGAAACCATACACAACTTCAAAAGGGCACATCTTAGTAGTAGAATGCAATGAACGATTATAAGCAAATTCAATATGAGGCAAGCATTCCTCCCACATTTTCTTATTATTCTTCAAAACAGCCCTAAGCATATAAGACAACGTTCTATTGACTACTTCAGTTTGTCCATCAGTTTGGGGGTGACAAGTAGTACTAAAAAGCAGTTTAGTCCCCAACTTAGCCCATAAACATCTCCAAAAGTGGCTAAGAAATTTAGTATCACGATCTGAAACAATAGTATTTGGCACACCATGCAAGCGAATAATTTCACGAAAGAACAAATCAGCAACATTAACAGCATCATCGCTTTTATGACATGGTATAAAGTGTGCCATTTTCGAGAATCTATCCACGACAACAAATATGCTATCCCTCCCCTTCTTTGTTCGAGGTAAACCTAAAACAAAGTCCATAGATATATCCTCCCAAGGAACACTAGGTACAGGCAAAGGCATATATAAACCATGAGGATTGAGTCGTGACTTAGCTTTTTGACATGTAGTGCAGCGAGCAATAAAACGCTCAACATCCCGTCTCATCTTTGGCCAAAAGAAATGTGTAGCAAATACGTCCTCCGTCTTCTTCACGCCAAAGTGTCCCATTAATCCTCCTCCATGCGCCTCCTGCAACAACAAAAGACGAACGGAGCTAGCTGGAATGCATAGCTTGTTAGCACGAAACACAAATCCATCGTTAACAACAAACTTGTTCCACATTCTTCCTTCTTTACAATTCTGCATTACATCTTTAAAATCAGCATCATGCACATATTGATCTTTGATGGTTTCCAAACCAAATATTTTGAAGTCAAGTTGTGAAAGCATAGTATAGCGACGAGACAATGCATCAGCAATAACATTTTCTTTTCCCTTCTTGTGTTTAATGACATAAGGGAAAGTCTCAATGAATTCAACCCATTTAGCATGTCTACGATTCAGTTTAGCTTGACTTTTAATATGTTTCAAAGATTCATGATCAGAATGTATAACAAATTCTTTGGGCGATAAATAATGTTGCCATGTTTCTAAAGTGCGAACAAGAGCATATAATTCTTTATCATAAGTAGAATAATTCAGACTAGGCCCACTCAATTTTTCAGAAAAGTATGCAACAGGTTTGCCATCTTGTAATAACACACCTCCTAATCCAATTCCACTAGCATCACATTCAAGCTCAAAAGTCTTATTAAAATCTGGAAGTTGGAGTAAAGGAGCATGTGTCAACTTATCTTTCAATACCGTGAAGGCTTCTTCCTGTGCGGTACCCCAAAGAAAAGGCACATCTTTCTTTGTAAGCTCATTGAGAGGTGCAGCAATGGTGCTGAAATCTCTCACAAAACGCCTATAGAATCCAGCGAGGCCAAGAAAACTCCTCACTTGTGTGACCGTTTTGGGTTGCGGCCAACTCTCAATAGCTTCAATCTTGGCTTTATCAACTTCAATTCCCTGTGGAGTAACAACATAGCCAAGAAAAGATACTCGGTTGGTGCAAAAGGTGCACTTCCCAAGGTTACCAAACAAACGTGCATCACGTAGAGCAATAAAAACAACACGTAAATGTTCCAAATGTTCTTCCAAAGATCTGCTATAAATCAATATGTCATCAAAGTAAACTACCACAAATCGTCCAATGAAAGCACGTAAAACTTCGTTCATTAATCTCATGAAAGTACTAGGTGCATTAGTTAACCCAAAAGGCATGACTAACCACTCATATAATCCAAACTTAGTTTTGAATGCTGTTTTCCATTCATCTCCCAATTTCATACGAATTTGATGGTATCCACTACGCAAATCAACTTTGGAGAATATTGTAGAGCCACTCAATTCATCAAGCATATCATCTAGCCTAGGAATAGGATGACGATAACGAATAGTAATATTATTAATGCCTCTACAATCAACACACATACGTGATGTACCATCCTTTTTCGGCACTAGAATAATAGGAATAGCACAAGGACTAAGGGATTCGCGTATATAACCTTTGTCGAGAAGCTCTTGTACTTGACGCATAATGATGAGGACATGACTACCTTGGATATGACCAAAAATATTGCATATATGCATATTTGTCAGGTGATTTCTAGTGCAAACTATTCAATAATCTATTTATGTTATCCAGAACAAAAATAGTTCACAAACTTTTGTGTTTTGTCTAATTGCAGGTGTATGGGACATTTGTACAATCCACATATGAAGATAAGGAAGAAAGAGATGTTTATTTGCTGTCCAAAAAGTTCTCTCACGTCACTTTTGGCCCAAGAGAAGATAGAGTCCAAGTCTCTCACGTTCTGGATTCAGATTCGGACTGCACAGACACACCTGACTCAAAACGCACACAAGTTTTTCATACGGACTCCGAATTGGGTGATTCTTTTTTTGTTGGAAACTAGATTTCGTGCACTTTCCAACCCAATTGGAATCACCTTCAAATTCGTCCGGAGCGTTGAGTTGTGGACGAAACAATCTGATGCTGCAGCAGAATCCGAGTCAAACTACAAGTCCAAAGGTGTTACATCACCTCCATTTGGGCCCATTGGCCTTGTACGACCTAGATTTAGTTTTAGGCTGCCTTGGGACGTCCTCCCACCTCCTTGGCCGCCACCCCTTGCTCCTATATAAGTAGATCCATCTAGTAGCTTTTCCTTGGGATTTGTTTAGTTAAAAGTTAGCCATTGCAACTTCGTGTGCTTCGTTTGTGTCCAACGACCAGACCAAGACCACTTTTCGGATCCCCACCATTATCAATACTTCATACATATTCGCGATATTTAGATTGCTTTTATCATATTCTTGCTTGTTCTTCGATTGCTTGCAGGAATAGACCTTCGTGGTCAGGTTGATCGTGTTCCGGCGTGGTCAATAACCTCTCGGAGTTGGTTTAGCGATTGCTAAGGCACAACGTCGTTGCACGTTTGTAGTCGGATCGTCAAAGTCGTCTCCACCAAATCGATAGTTATCATCTCATCGAAAGATCGGGACACCCCGCCTCTATCAGATGTGGTACCTATGCAAGCATGTTCCTTATTACTTGGTAGACCATGGCAATTTGATAAAAATTCTGTACACCATGGTAGAAACAATCACTATACTCTTGTTCATAAGGATAAAAATATTACTTTGCTTCCTATGACTCCTGATTCCATTTTGAAAGATGATATTAATAGAGCTAATAAAGCAAAACATGAGACGAATAAGAGTGAAAATCAGATTGTGGCAAAAGAATTTGAGCAACAAATGAAGCCTAATAATAAACCATCTAGTGTTGCTTCTGAAATTAAATTGAAAAGTGCATGTTTATTTGCCACCAAATCTGATATTGATGAGCTAGATTTCAGCAAATCTGTTTGCTATGCTTTTGTGTGCAAAGAGGCATTATTTTCATTCGAGGACGTGCCTTCCTCTTTGCCTCCTGCTGTCACTAACATTTTGCAGGAGTTCGCTAACGTCTTTCCACAAGACGTGCCACCGGGATTACCGCCTATTCGAGGGATTGAGCATCAGATTGACTTAATTCCCGGTGCTTCACTGCCAAACCGTGCACCATACCGTACCAATCCAGAGGAGACGAAGGAGATTATGCGTCAAGTACAAGAGCTTCTCGACAAAGGTTATATACGTGAATCCCTTAGTCCTTGTGCTGTTCCTATTATTCTAGTGCCGAAAAAGGATGGTACATCACGTATGTGTGTCGATTGTAGAGGCATTAATAATATTACTATTCGTTATTGTCATCCTATTCCTAGGCTAGATGATATGCTTGATGAATTGAGTGGCTCTACAATATTCTCCAAAGTTGATTTACGTAGTGGATACCATCAAATTCGTATGAAATTGGGAGATGAATGGAAAACAGCATTCAAAACTAAGTTTGGATTATATGAGTGGTTAGTCATGCCTTTTGGGTTAACTAATGCACCTAGTACTTTCATGAGATTAATGAACGAAGTTTTACGTGCTTTCATTGGACGATTTGTGGTAGTTTACTTTGATGACATATTGATTTATAGCAGATCTTTGGAAGAACATTTGGAACATTTACGTGCTGTTTTTATTGCTCTACGTGATGCACGTTTGTTTGGTAACCTTGGGAAGTGCACCTTTTGCACCAACCGAGTATCTTTTCTTGGCTATGTTGTTACTCCACAGGGAATTGAAGTTGATAAAGCCAAGATTGAAGCTATTGAGAGTTGGCCGCAGCCCAAAACGGTCACACAAGTGAGGAGTTTTCTTGGCCTCGCTGGATTCTATAGGCGTTTTGTGAGAGATTTCAGCACCATTGCTGCACCTCTCAATGAGCTTACAAAGAAAGATGTGCCTTTTCTTTGGGGTACCGCACAGGAAGAAGCCTTCACGGTATTGAAAGATAAGTTAACATATGCGCCTTTACTCCAACTTTCTGATTTTAATAAGACTTTTGAGCTTGAATGTGATGCTAGTGGAATTGGATTAGGAGGTCTATTATTACAAGATGGCAAACCTGTTGCATACTTTTCTGAAAAATTGAGTGGGCCTAGTCTGAATTATTCTACTTATGATAAAGAATTATATGCTCTTGTTCGGACTTTAGAAACATGGCAACATTATTTATGGCCCAAAGAATTTGTTATACATTCTGATCATGAATCATTGAAACATATTAAAAGTCAAGCTAAACTGAATCGTAGACATGCTAAATGGGTTGAATTCATTGAGACTTTCCCTTATGTCATTAAACACAAGAAGGGAAAAGAAAATGTTATTGCTGATGCATTGTCTCGTCGCTATACTATGCTTTCACAACTTGACTTCAAAATATTTGGTTTGGAGACTATCAAAGATCAATATGTGCATGATGCTGATTTTAAAGATGTAATGCAGAATTGTAAAGAAGGAAGAATGTGGAACAAGTTTGTTGTTAACGATGGATTTGTGTTTCGTGCTAACAAGCTATGCATTCCAGCTAGCTCCGTTCGTCTTTTGTTGTTGCAGGAGGCGCATGGAGGAGGATTAATGGGACACTTTGGCGTGAAGAAGACGGAGGACGTACTTGCTACACATTTCTTTTGGCCAAAGATGAGACGGGATGTTGAGCGTTTTATTGCTCACTGCACTACATGTCAAAAAGCTAAGTCACGACTCAATCCTCATGGTTTATATATGCCTTTGCCTGTACCTAGTGTTCCTTGGGAGGATATATCTATGGACTTTGTTTTAGGTTTACCTCGAACAAAGAAGGGGAGGGATAGCATATTTGTTGTCGTGGATAGATTCTCGAAAATGGCACTGATGAGGACATCAATACAATTGTTACACCCACAGCCCCTGCTGCTATACATACTGGACCAATTACTAGAGCTCGTGCACGCCAACTAAATTACCAGGTACTTTCGTTTCTTGGTAATGATTCTAATGTTCATGAGAATATGATGCTGCCTAAATTGGATACATTTGTTTTGCTTACAAATGAAGGGCCTAGCTTGGAGTAGGATGAACATTGGAGCAAGAACAAGCATGGAGATGATGGCATGCGCAAGGGAAACAAGAACGGAGTTACAAGTGATGATTTCAGGACTTTGAAGCCACCATAATGGGTGCATGAAGCCTTGGACGAAATATACATGATGCCACTTCACAAATTTCGTCCCGAGGCTATTTTAGGTGCTGCGTCACCTTATTATTGGGCCAGGCCCATGTAATTTCGAAATACATAAGTATAGGCTATTTTTAGAGTCCGTATGTGTGGGGAAACAAGAGATAGGGTTGATTTCGGACCCCTCCACCAAGGGCCACGAAATCCCCCCCCCCTCTTCCTCCATATATACAGCCCTTAGGGCATCGTTTAGACTTTGGGTTTTGTTTAGATTAAAAGTTCGCCGTAGCTGCAACTTCGCGTACTTCGTTTGTGTTCAACGACCAGACAAAGGCGTCACAGAACCCCACCTTGATCAATAAAGCTTTCATCTTATATTCGCAATATCCAGATTGCAATCTCAGTTTCTTGCTTGTTCTTCGTTTGCTCGCAGGAAACAGACCCTCGTGGTCAGGTTGATCGTGCTCCGGCGTGGTCAATAACCTCTCGGAGTTGGTTTAGCGATTGCTAAGGCGCGACGTCCTCGCACGTTCGTAGTCGGATCGTCAAAGTCGACTTCCACCAAAGCGAAATCCATCATCTCATCGAAAGACGGGACACCTTTGCCTCTATCAAGTGGTATCAGATTTCCAGGTTGCTCGGTGAGATTTTACTGTTTTTCGTAGTTTAGATCGAGTCTGTTCTTCATACCTACAGTCCACGAAAAAGCTACAAAAAAAATTAGGGTTAGTTCATCATATCCGAACCAATCTAAGCCTTTGCATAATCTTTTTAGGGTTTTGCTTTGTTGAATTTGCGGTTGCATCGTCGTGTCTAGTTGCTGGTCTTAGAGTCTAGTCTTTTAGAGTTTCGAGTTCTGGTCATAAGTTGTCACGCCGCCGCCGCACCATCATCATCGCCCCTGCCATCTACCACCACCGCTCCGAATTCGTATCCATATACCACCACCAATCCGTGTCAATATACCACCACCGATCCATATCCATATACTACCACCGGTACCACCACCGCTGCCATATACCACCACCATATATCCACCACCAATCCGAGTTCTTTGCTTATTAGGTTTGTTTTCGGGATCCATCTAGATTCCGATTCGTGTTTCCTTGCCGGAGTCGGGTAGCCACGCTCCGTTTAGGCCCAAAATTTTTCGAAAACGCATTTTTCGAAAAAAATTCTGGCTATCCTATTTTTAGGTGTTTCTGAGTGTTTTGAGACAGGTGCCATTATAGGAAGTTTTTTTTGACCCGTTTCCAGTTTTTGGGTCCGGGCAGTCGAAAAAAAAAAAATTTGGTCGAAAAATTTCATGCCCATCCTGTCAGTTTGAGCTAGGAAGAGTTTTGAGACACTCGCCATTATAGTGATTTTTCGCAAAAAAAAAGCAGCGCAAAAAAAAGAGGGCAAAAAAAAAGAAGAGCGAAAAAAAAAATTCAGAGTGTGCTTTTCCCTTGTTTAGGTGCCGCGCCGTGATTTTGTTGGTGTTCTAGGCTCGCGTCTCTAGCACAGTCTAGCCTAGGACCAGCACAGTACCGTCGTTGAGCGTTTATTCAACTTTGCATCTCTGAATTGATTATTGCTGACCCTTTTTGCTACCATAGTATAAGCCTTCCCAGCTCCACATACATCTACGTCGTGCGTTTGACTCTCCCTGGTAATCGCTCTATCCAAGCTTTGAGAGTTTTGACTACAACGGTTGCCGATCACCGCCTGTTGCTGGGTAAGAACTGGTAAGAATTTGAGTTTTGCTTGACGGATTTGTGACACCCACCACCACCACTTGTTCGTAGTCTGTAGGATCATATTCTTGTGTGTTTCTATTGCTGCTAACCATGCCAGGATCACAAGCCGACGAGATTGACTGGGAGAATTTATCGAACAAGGAGCTTCATGATAAGTTTCAGCAAATGATGACTGAACAGGTGCAAGATGTGCTGAACAATTTTGAAGAGGCCATGGAGAAGATCACTGGCCTTGAGAAGACGTTTGAAACAAAGCACGATAACAGATTTAATGAATTGCTCGCGTGTCTTCCACCACCACCACCCGCTGCACCTAACGCACCTCTCCAACAACAACAACAACGACTACCTCCACGTCGCGAAATTGACCTTCACCGAGCGAGCCGTGTTCCTCTTGCGTTTGGCCAAACTGTTGGTGCTGCTGTTGATACTTCTGTGGCTCCTGCTACTGCTGTTGCTGGTACCCAGGAGGATGATGAGTATGCGGGCGATTATGAGGATGAGGTTGATCAAAATCAGATCTACGAGCAGCCACCAGCACCACCACCAGCAGGTCGACCTCAGGTATATATTCGTAATGGTAGGCCTGCACCACCACCTCAGGTACGAGATGATGTCCATATTCCTAAACTGAAATTGAATATTCCACCATTTGAGGGTAGATATGTTCCTGATATATATCTTACTTGGGAGTTAGAAACTGAACAACGATTTACATGTTTACAATATCCTGAGGAGAGAAGAGTTGCTGCTGCTGTTTGTGCTTTCTCTAGTTTTGCATGTGTATGGTGGTCTGAACATTGTAGATTGTATCCTATTCCAACTACTTGGGCTGCTTTGAAAACTGCTATGCGTATGCGTTGGGTTCCACCATATTATCAACGTCAATTGCTTCAAAAATTACAGCGCTTAAGACAAGGAAAAAATTCTGTAGAAGAATATTATCAGGAATTACAAACTGGCATGATTAGATGTGGTATTGTTGAGGAGAATGAAGCTATGCTTGCACGTTTTCTGGGTGGATTAAATAGAGAGATTCAGACCATTCTAGACTATAAGGAGTATACTAATATCACTCGTTTATTCCATCTTGCTTGTAAAGCTGAACGTGAAGTGCAGGATCGACAAGCATTGGGGCGAACTAACTTTTCTGCAGGCCGACCTTCATCATGGACACCACGTGCATCTTCTACTTCAACTGCACCAGCACCTCCATCCGGTGCCACCTCCAGCCGTGATACAAAAAAACAGGCACAACCACCATTATCTGCCAAGAGCGCACCTGCGGGGCCTGCACAGCGTTCTTCTTCTTCCATGGCATCAACAGGGCACACAAGTGATATTATTTGTCATCGTTGTAAGGGAGGAGGTCATTATGCGAGGGAATGCAAATCTCCGCGTGTGATGATTGCTACCGCGGATGGTGGATATGAGTCCGCTAGTGACTATGATGAGGAGACATTGGCTCTTATTACACGTGAAGAATATGGTGGAGATGATTCTGATCATGAGACGCAATACATGGCTCCTGAAGACGCTGACAGGTATGAATGTTTAGTTGCTCAACGTGTTTTGAGTGTGCAGGTCACACAAGCTGAGCAAAATCAGAGGCACAATTTGTTCCATACCAAGGGAGTTGTGAAGGAACGTTCTGTGCGCGTCATAATAGACGGAGGGAGCTGCAACAACTTGGCTAGCATGGAGATGGTGGAGAAGCTTTCTCTCACCACAAGACCACATCCACATCCTTACTACATCCAATGGTTCAACAACAGCGGCAAGGTTAAGGTAACACGTACTGTTCGTGTGCATTTTAGTATCTCTACATATGCTGATTATGTTGATTGTGATGTGGTTCCTATGCAAGCATGTTCCTTATTACTTGGTAGACCATGGCAATTTGATAAAAATTCTGTACACCATGGTAGAAACAATCACTATACTCTTGTTCATAAGGATAAAAATATTACTTTGCTTCCTATGACTCCTGATTCCATTGTGAAAGATGATATTAATAGAGCTAATAAAGCAAAACAGGAGACGAATAAGAGTGAAAATCAGATTGTGGCAAAAGAATTTGAGCAACAAATGAATCCTAATAATAAACCATCTAGTGTTGCTTCTGAAATTAAATTGAAAAGTGCATGTTTATTTGCCACCAAGTCTGATATTGATGAGCTAGATTTCAGCAAATCTGTTTGCTATGCTTTTGTGTGCAAAGAGGCATTATTTTCATTCGAGGACGTGCCTTCCTCTTTGCCTCCTGCTGTTACTAACATTTTGCAGGAGTTTGCTGACATCTTTCCACAAGACGTGCCACCGGGATTACCGCCTATTCGAGGGATTGAGCATCAGATTGACTTAATTCCCGGTGCTTCACTGCCAAACCGTGCACCATACCGTACCAATCCAGAGGAGACGAAGGAGATTATGCGTCAAGTACAAGAGCTTCTCGACAAAGGTTATATACGCGAATCCCTTAGTCCTTGTGCTGTTCCTATTATTCTAGTGCCGAAAAAGGATGGTACATCACGTATGTGTGTTGATTGTAGAGGCATTAATAATATTACTATTCGTTATCGTCATCCTATTCCTAGGCTAGATGATATGCTTGATGAATTGAGTGGCTCTACAATATTCTCCAAAGTTGATTTACGTAGTGGATACCATCAAATTCGTATGAAATTGGGAGATGAATGGAAAACAGCATTCAAAACTAAGTTTGGATTATATGAGTGGTTAGTCATGCATTTTGGGTTAACTAATGCACCTAGTACTTTCATGAGATTGATGAACGAAGTTTTACGTGCTTTCATTGGACGATTTGTGGTAGTTTACTTTGATGACATATTGATTTATAGCAGATCTTTGGAAGAACATTTGGAACATTTACGTGTTGTTTTTATTGCTCTACGTGATGCACGTTTGTTTGGTAACCTTGGGAAGTGCACCTTTTGCACCGACCGAGTATCTTTTCTTGGCTATGTTGTTACTCCACAGGGAATTGAAGTTGACAAAGCCAAGATTGAAGCTATTGAGAGTTGGCCGCAGCCCAAAACGGTCACACAAGTGAGGAGTTTTCTTGGCCTCGCTGGATTCTATAGGCGTTTTGTGAGAGATTTCAGCACCATTGCTGCACCTCTCAACGAGCTTACAAAGAAGGATGTGCCTTTTGTTTGGGGTACCGCACAGGAAGAAGCCTTCACGGTATTGAAAGATAAGTTGACACATGCTCCTTTACTCCAACTTCCTGATTTTAATAAGACTTTTGAGCTTGAATGTGATGCTAGTGGAATTTGATTAGGAGGTGTGTTATTACAAGATGGCAAACCTGTTGCATACTTTTCTGAAAAATTGAGTGGGCCTAGTCTGAATTATTCTACTTATGATAAAGAATTATATGCTCTTGTTCGGACTTTAGAAACATGGCAACATTATTTATGGCCCAAAGAATTTGTTATACATTATGATCATGAATCTTTGAAACATATTAAAAGTCAAGCTAAACTGAATCGTAGACATGCTAAATGGGTTGAATTCATTGAGACTTTCCCTTATGTCATTAAACACAAGAAGGGAAAAGAAAATGTTATTGCTGATGCATTGTCTCGTCGCTATACTATGCTTTCACAACTTGACTTCAAAATATTTGGTTTGGAGACCATCAAAGATCAATATGTGCATGATGCTGATTTTAAAGATGTAATGCAGAATTGTAAAGAAGGAAGAATGTGGAACAAGTTTGTCGTTAACGATGGATTTGTGTTTCGTGCTAACATGCTATGCATTCCAGCTAGCTCCGTTCGTCTTTTGTTGTTGCAGGAGGCGCATGGAGGAGGATTAATGGGACACTTTGGCGTGAAGAAGACGGAGGACGTACTTGCTACACATTTCTTTTGGCCAAAGATGAGACGGGATGTTGAGCGTTTTATTGCTCGATGCACTACATGTCAAAAAGCTAAGTCACGACTCAATCCTCATGGTTTATATATGCCTTTGCCTGTACCTAGTGTTCCTTGGGAGGATATATCTATGGACTTTGTTTTAGGTTTACCTCGAACAAAGAAGGGGAGGGATAGCATATTTGTTGTCGTGGATAGATTCTCGAAAATGGCACACTTTATACCATGTCATAAAAGCGATGATGCTGTTAATGTTGCTGATTTGTTCTTTCGTGAAATTATTCGCTTGCATGGTGTGCCAAATACTATTGTTTCAGATCGTGATACTAAATTTCTTAGCCACTTTTGGAGATGTTTATGGGCTAAGTTGGGGACTAAACTGCTTTTTAGTACTACTTGTCACCCCCAAACTGATGGACAAACTGAAGTAGTCAATAGAACGTTGTCTACTATGCTTAGGGCTGTATTGAAGAATAATAAGAAAATGTGGGAGGAATGCTTGCCTCATATTGAATTTGCTTATAATCGTTCATTGCATTCTACTACTAAGATGTGCCCTTTTGAAGTTGTGTATGGTTTCCTACCTCGTGCACCTATTGATTTGTTGCCTCTTCCATCTTCGGAGAAGGTTAATTTTGATGCTAAACAACGTGCTGAATTGATTTTAAAAATGCATGAGTTAACTAAGGAAAACATTGAGCGTATGAATGCTAAATATAAACTTGCTGGAGATAAGGGTAGAAAACATGTTGTGTTTGCACCTGGAGATCTTGTTTGGTTACATTTGCGTAAGGATAGATTTCCTGATTTGCGCAAATCAAAGTTAATGCCACGTGCTGATGGTCCCTTTAAGGTGTTAGAGAAAATAAATGATAATTGATAGAGGCGAGGGTCCCGATCTTTCGATGAGATGATGGATATCGCTTTGGTGGAAGTCGACTTTGACGATCCGACTACGAACGTGCGAGGACGTCGCGCCTTAGCAATCGCTAAACCAACTCCGAGAGGTTATTGACCACGCCGGAGCACGATCAACCTGACCACGAGGGTCTGTTTCCTGCGAGCAAACGAAGAACAAGCAAGAAACTAAGATTGCAATCTGGATATTGCGAATATAAGATGAAAGCTTTATTGATCAAGGTGGGGTTCTGTGACGCCTTTGTCTGGTCGTTGAACACAAACGAAGTACGCGAAGTTGCAGCTATGGCGAACTTTTAATCTAAACAAAACCCAAAGTCTAAACGATGCCCTAAGGGCTATATATATGGAGGAAGAGGGGGGAATTTCGTGGCCCTTGGTGGAGGGGTCCGAAATCAACCCTATCTCTTGTTTCCCCTAGCATCACATTCAAGCTCAAAAGTCTTATTAAAATCAGGAAGTTGGAGTAAAGGAGCATGTGTCAACTTATCTTTCAATACCGAGAAGGCTTCTTCCTGTGCGGTACCCCAAAGAAAAGGCACATCTTTCTTTGTAAGCTCATTGAGAGGTGCAGCAATGGTGCTGAAATCTATGACAAAATGCCTATAGAGTCCAGCGAGGCCAAGAAAACTCCTCACTTGTGTGACCGTTTTGGGTTGCGGCCAACTCTCAATAGCTTCAATCTTGGCTTTATCAACTTCAATTCCCTGTGGAGTAACAACATAGCCAAGAAAAGATACTCGGTCGGTGCAAAAGGTGCACTTCCCAAGGTTACCAAACAAACGTGCATCACGTAGAGCAATAAAAACAGCACGTAAATGTTCCAAATGTTCTTCCAAAGATCTGTTATAAATCAATATGTCATCAAAGTAAACTACCACAAATCGTCCAATGAAAGCACGTAAAACTTCGTTCATTAATCTCATGAAAGTACTAGGTGCATTAGTTAACCCAAAAGGCATGACTAACCACTCATATAATCCAAACTTAGTTTTAAATGCTGTTTTCCATTCATCTCCCAATTTCATACGAATTTGATGGTAGCCACTACGCAAATCAACTTTGGAGAATATTGTACAGCCACTCAATTCATCAAGCATATCATCTAGCCTAGGAATAGGATGACGATAACGAATAGTAATATTATTAATGCCTCTACAATCAACACACATACGTGATGTACCATCCTTTTTCGGCACTAGAATAATAGGAACAGCACAAGGACTAAGGGATTCGCGTATATAACCTTTGTCGAGAAGCTCTTGTACTTGACGTATAATCTCCTTCGTCTCCTCTGGATTGGTACGGTATGGTGCACGGTTTGGCAGTGAAGCACCGGGAATTAAGTCAATCTGATGCTCAATCCCTCGAATAGGCGGTAATCCCGGTGGCACGTCTTGTGGAAAAACGTCAGCGAACTCCTGCAAAATGTTAGTGACAGCAGGAGGCAAAGAGGAAGGCACGTCCTCGAATGAAAATAATGCCTCTTTGCACACAAAAGCATAGCAAACAGATTTGCTGAAATCTAGCTCATCAATATCAGATTTGGTGGCAAATAAACATGCACTTTTCAATTTAATTTCAGAAGCAACACTAGATGGTTTATTATTATGCTTCATTTGTTGCTCAAATTCTTTTGCCACAATCTGATTTTCACTCTTATTCTTCTCCTTTTGTGCTTTATTAGCTCTATTAATATCATCTTTCAAAATGGAATCAGGAGTCATAGGAAGCAAAGTAATATTTTTATCCTTATGAACAAGACTATAGTGATTGTTTCTACCATGGTGTACAGAATTTTTATCAAATTGCCATGGTCTACCAAGTAATAAGGAACATGCTTGCATAGGTACCACATCACAATCAACATAATCAGCATATGTAGAGATACTAAAATGCACACGAACAGTACGTGTTACCTTAAGCTTGCCGCTGTTGTTGAACCATTGGATGTAGTAAGGATGTGGATGTGGTCTTGTGGTGAGAGAAAGCTTCTCCACCATCTCCATGCTAGCCAAGTTGTTGCAGCTCCCTCCGTCTATGATGACGCGCACAGAACGTTCCTTCACAACTCCCTTGGTATGGAACAAATTGTGCCTCTGATTTTGCTCATCTTGAGTGACCTGCACACTCAAAACACGTTGAGCAACTAAACATTCATACCTGTCAGCGTCTTCAGGAGCCATGTATTGCGTCTCATGATCAGAATCATCTCCACCATGTTCTTCACGTGTAATAAGAGCCAAAGTCTCCTCATCATAGTCACTAGCGGACTCATATCCACCATCCGCGGTAGCAATCATCACACGCGGAGATTTGCATTCTCTCGCATAATGACCTCCTCCCTTACAACGACAACAAATAATATCACTTGTGTGCCCTGTTGATGCCATGGAAGAAGAACGCTGTGCAGGCCCCGCAGGTGCACTCTTGGCAGATAATGGTGGTTGTGCCTGTTTTCTTGTATCACGGCTGGAGGTGGCACCGGATGGAGGTGCTGGTGCAGTTGAAGTAGAAGATGCACGTGGTGTCCATGATGAAGATCGGCCTGCAGAAAAGTTAGTTCGCCCCAATGCTTGTCGATCCTGCACTTCACGTTCAGCTTTACAAGCAAGATGGAATAAACGAGTGATATTAGTATACTCCTTATAGTCTAGAATGGTCTGAATCTCTCTATTTAATCCACCCAGAAAACGTGCAAGCATAGCTTCATTCTCCTCAACAATACCACATCTAATCATGCCAGTTTGTAATTCCTGATAATATTCTTCTACAGAATTTTTCCCTTGTCTTAAACGCTGCAATTTTTGAAGCAATTCACGTTGATAATATGGTGGAACCCAACGCGTACGCATAGCAGTTTTCAAAGCAGCCCAAGTAGTTGGAATAGGATATAATCTACAATGTTCAGACCACCATACACATGCAAAACTAGTGAAAGCACAAACAGCAGCAGCAACTAGTCTCTCCTCAGGATATTGTAAACATGTAAATCGTTGTTCAGTTTCTAACTCCCAAGTAAGATATATATCAGGAACATATCTACCCTCAAATGGTGGAATATTCAATTTCAGTTTAGGAATATGGACATCATCTCGTACCTGAGGTGGTGGTGCAGGCCTACCATTATGAATATATACCTGAGGTCGACCTGCTGGTGGTGGTACAGGTGGCTGCACGTAGTGTTGATTTTGATCAACCTCATCCTCATAATCTCCCACATAATCATCCTCCTCCGCATCAGCAGCAGGAGCCACAGAAGTATCAACAGCAGCACCAACAGTTTGGCCAAACGCAAGAGGAACACTGATGAGGACATCAATACAATTGTTACACCCACAGCCCCTGCTGCTATACATACTGGACCAATTACTAGAGCTCGTGCACGCCAACTAAATTACCAGGTACTTTCGTTTCTTGGTAATGATTCTAATGTTCATGAGAATATGATGCTGCCTAAATTGGATACATTTGTTTTGCTTACAAATGAAGGGCCTAGCTTGGAGAAGGATGAACATTGGAGCAAGAACAAGCATGGAGATGATGGCATGCGCAAGGGGAACAAGAACGGAGTTACAAGTGATGATTTCAGGACATTGAAGCCACCATAATGGGTGCATGAAGCCTTGGACGAAATATACAAGATGCCACTTCATAAATTTCGTCCCGAGGCTATTTTAGGTGCTGCGTCACCTTATTATTGGGCCAGGCCCATGTAATTTCGAAATACATAAGTATAGGCTATTTTTTAGAGTCCGTATGTGTGGGGAAACAAGAGATAGGGTTGATTTCGGACCCCTCCACCAAGGGCCACGAAATTCCCCCCTCTTCCTCCATATATACAGCCCTTAGGGCATCGTTTAGACTTTGGGTTTTGTTTAGATTAAAAGTTCGCCATAGCTGCAACTTCGCGTACTTCGTTTGTGTTCAACGACCAGACAAAGGCGTCACAGAACCCCGCCTTGATTAATAAAGCTTTCATCTTATATTCGCAATATCCAGATTGCAATCTTAGTTTCTTGCTTGTTCTTCGTTTGCTCGCAGGAAACAGACCCTCGTGGTTAGGTTGATCGTGCTCCGGCGTGGTCAATAACCTCTCGGAGTTGGTTTAGCGATTGCTAAGGCGCGACGTCCTCGCACGTTCGTAGTCGGATCGTCAAAGTCGACTTCCACCAAAGCGATATCCATCATCTCATCGAAAGACGGGACACCTTTGCCTCTATCATGTAGTGCATCGAGCAATAAAACGCTCAACATCCCGTCTCATCTTTGGCCAAAAGAAATGTGTAGCAAGTACGTCCTCCGTCTTCTTCACGCCAAAGTGTCCCATTAATCCTCCTCCATGCGCCTCCTGCAACAACAAAAGACGAACGGAGCTAGCTGGAATGCATAGCTTGTTAGCACGAAACACAAATCCATCGTTAACGACAAACTTGTTCCACATTCTTCCTTCTTTACAATTCTGCATTACATCTTTAAAATCAGCATCATGCACATATTGATCTTTGATGGTCTCCAAACCAAATATTTTGAAGTCAAGTTGTGAAAGCATAGTATAGCGACGAGACAATGCATCAGCAATAACATTTTCTTTTCCCTTCTTGTGTTTAATGACATAAGGGAAAGTCTCAATGAATTCAACCCATTTAGCATGTCTACGATTCAGTTTAGCTTGACTTTTAATATGTTTCAAAGATTCATGATCAGAATGTATAACAAATTCTTTGGGCCATAAATAATGTTGCCATGTTTCTAAAGTCCGAACAAGAGCATATAATTCTTTATCATAGGTAGAATAATTCAGACTAGGCCCACTCAATTTTTCAGAAAAGTATGCAACAGATTTGCCATCTTGTAATAACACACCTCCTAATCCAATTCCACTAGCATCACATTCAAGCTCAAAAGTCTTATTAAAATCAGGAAGTAGGAGTAAAGGAGCATGTGTCAACTTATCTTTCAATACCGTGAAAGCTTCTTCCTGTGCAGTACCCCAAAGAAAAGGCACATCTTTCTTTGTAAGCTCATTGAGAGGTGCAGCAATGGTGCTGAAATCTCTCACAAAACGCCTATAGAATCCAGCGAGGCCAAGAAAACTCCTCACTTGTGTGACCGTTTTTGATGAGGACATCAATACAATTGTTACACCCACAGCCCCTGCTGCTATACATACTGGACCAATTACTAGAGCTCGTGCACGCCAACTAAATTACCAGGTACTTTCATTTCTTGGTAATGATTCTAATATTCATGAGAATATGATGCTGCCTAAATTGGATACATTTGTTTTGCTTACAAATGAAGGGCCTAGCTTGGAGAAGGATGAACATTGGAGCAAGAACAAGCATGGAGATGATGGCATGCGCAAGGGGAACAAGAACGGAGTTACAAGTGATGATTTCAGGACTTTGAAGCCACCATAATGGGTGCATGAAGCCTTGGACGAAATATACAAGATGCCACTTCATAAATTTCGTCCCGAGGCTATTTTAGGTGCTGCGTCACCTTATTATTGGGCCAGGCCCATGTAATTTCGAAATACATAAGTATAGGCTATTTTTAGAGTCCGTATGTGTGGGGAAACAAGAGATAGGTTTGATTTCGGACCCCTCCACCAAGGGCCACGAAATTCCCCCCCCTCTTCCTCCATATATACAGCCCTTAGGGCATCGTTTAGACTTTGGGTTTTGTTTAGATTAAAAGTTCGCCATAGCTGCAACTTCGCGTACTTCGTTTGTGTTCAACGACCAGACAAAGGCGTCACAGAACCCCACCTTGATCAATAAAGCTTTCATCTTATATTCGCAATATCCAGATTGCAATCTTAGTTTCTTGCTTGTTCTTCGTTTGCTCGCAGGAAACAGACCCTCGTGGTCAGGTTGATCGTGCTCCGGCGTGGTCAATAACCTCTCGGAGTTGGTTTAGCGATTGCTAAGGCGCGACGTCCTCGCACGTTCGTAGTCGGATCGTCAAAGTCGACTTCCACCAAAGCGATATCCATCATCTCATCGAAAGACGGGACACCTTTGCCTCTATCAGTGTCCATGATGAAGATCGGCCTGCAGAAAAGTTAGTTCGCGCCAATGCTTGTCGATCCTGCACTTCACGTTCAGCTTTACAAGCAAGATGGAATAAACGAGTGATATTAGTATACTCCTTATAGTCTAGAATGGTCTGAATCTCTCTATTTAATCCACCTAGAAAACGTGCAAGCATAGCTTCATTCTCCTCAACAATACCACATCTAATCATGCCAGTTTGTAATTCCTGATAATATTCTTCTACAGAATTTTTCCCTTGTCTTAAACGCTGCAATTTTTGAAGCAATTCACGTTGATAATATGGTGGAACCCAACGCGTACGCATAGCAGTTTTCAAAGCAGCCCATGTAGTTGGAATAGGATATAATCTACAATGTTCAGACCACCATACACATGCAAAACTAGTGAAAGCACAAACAGCAGTAGCAACTCGTCTCTCCTCAGGATATTGTAAACATGTAAATCGTTGTTCAGTTTCTAACTCCCAAGTAAGATATATATCAGGAACATATCTACCCTCAAATGGTGGAATATTCAATTTCAGTTTAGGAATATGGACATCATCTCGTACCTGAGGTGGTGGTGCAGGCCTACCATTACGAATATATACCTGAGGTCGACCTGCTGGTGGTGGTACAGGTGGCTGCATGTAGTGTTGATTTTGATCAACCTCATCCTCATAATCTCCCACATAATCATCCTCCTCCGCATCAGCAGCAGGAGCCACAGAAGTATCAACAGCAGCACCAACAGTTTGGCCAAACGCAAGAGGAACACGGCTTGCTCGGTGGAGGTCTGCTTCGCGACGTGGAGGTAGTCGTTGTTGTTGTTGTTGGAGAGGTGCGTTAGGTGCAGCGGGTGGTGGTGGTGGAAGACGCGCGAGCAATTCATTAAACTTGTTATCGAGCTTTGTTTCGAACGTCTTCTCAAGGCCAGTGATCTTCTCCATGGCCTCTTCAAAATTGTTCAGCACATCTTGCACCTGTTCAGTCATCATTTGCTGAAACTTATCATGAAGCTCCTTGTTCGATAAATTCTCCCAGTCAATCTCGTCGGCTTGTGATCCTGGCATGGTTAGCAGCAATAGAAACACACAAGAATATGATCCTACAGACTACGAACAAGTGGTGGTGGTGGGTGTCACAAATCCGTCAAGCAAATCTCAAATTCTTACCAGTTCTTACCCAGCAGCAGGCGGTGATCGGCAACCGTTGTAGTCAAAAACTCTCAAAGCATGGATAGAGCGATTACCAGGGAGAGTCAAACGCACGACGTAGATGTATGTGGAGCTGGGAAGGCTTATAATATGGTAGCAAAAAGGGTCAGCAATAATCAATTCAGAGATGCAAAGTTGAATAAACGCTCAACGACGGTACTGTGCTGGTCCTAGGCTAGACTGTGCTAGAGACGCGAGCCTAGAACACTAACAAAATCACGGCGCGGCACGTAAACAAGGGAAAAGCACACTCTGAAAAAAAAATTTCGCTCTTTTTTTTTTTGCGAAAAATCACTATAATGGCGAGTGTCTCAAAACTCTTCCTAGCTCAAACTGACAGGATGGGCACGAAATTTTTTCAACCAATTTTTTTTTTCGACTGCCCGGACCCAAAAACTGGAAACGGGTCAAAAAAAACTTCCTATAATGGCACCTGTCTCAAAACACTCAGAAACACCTAAAAATAGGATAGCCGGAATTTTTTTCGAAAAATGCGTTTTCGAAAAATTTTGGGCCTAAACGGAGCGTGGCTACCCGACTCTTTTTTTTTCCGAAACCTACTCCGGCAAGGAAACACGAATCGGAATCTAGATGGATCCCGAAAACAAACCTAATAAGCAAAGAACTCGGATTGGTGGTGGATATATGGTGGTGGTATATGGCAGCGGTGGTGGTAGCGGTGGTAGTATATGGATATGGATCGGTGGTGGTATATGGACACGGATTGGTGGTGGTATATGGATACGGATTCGGTGCGGTGGTGGTAGATGGCAGGGGCGATGATGATGGTGCGGCGGCGGCGTGACAACTTATGACCAGAACTCGAAACTCTAAAAGACTAGACTCTAAGACCAGCAACTAGACACGACGATGCAACCGCAAATTCAACAAAGCAAAACCCTAAAAAGATTATGCAAGGCTCAGATTGGTTCGGATATGATGAACTAACCCTAATTTTTTTTGTGGCTTTTTCGTGGACTATAGGTATGAAGAACAGACTCGATCTAAACTACGAAAAACTGTAAAATCTCACCGAGCATCTGGAAATCTGATACCACTTGATAGAGGCAAAGGTGTCCCGTCTTTCGATGAGATGGTGGATTTCACTTTGGTGGAAGTCGACTTTGACGATCCGACTACGAACGTGCGAGGACGTCGCGCCTTAGCAATCGCTAAACCAACTCCGAGAGGTTATTGACCACGCCGGAGCACGATCAACCTGACCACGAGGGTCTGTTTCCTGCAAGCAAACGAAGAACAAGCAAGAAACTAAGATTGCAATCTAGATATTGCGAATATAAGATGAAAGCTTTATTGATCAAGGTGGGGTTCTGTGACGCCTTGGTCTGGTCGTTGAACACAAACGAAGTACGTGAAGTTGCAGCTATGGCGAACTTTTAATCTAAACAAAACCCAAAGTCTAAATGATGCCCTAAGGGCTGTATATATGGAGGAAGAGGGGGGAATTTCGTGGCCCTTGGTGGAGGGGTCCGAAATCAACCCTATCTCTTGTTTCCCCACACATACGGACTCTAAAAATAGCCTATACTTATGTATTTCGAAATTACATGGGCCTGGCCCAATAATAAGGTGACGCAGCACCTAAAATAGCCTCGGAACGAAATTTATGAAGTGGCATCTTGTATATTTCGTCCAAGGCTTCATGCACCCATTATGGTGGCTTCAAAGTCCTGAAATCATCACTTGTAACTCCGTTCTTGTTCCCCTTGCGCATGCCATCATCTCCATGCTTGTTCTTGCTCCAATGTTCATCCTTCTCCAAGCTAGGCCCTTCATTTGTAAGCAAAACAAATGTATCCAATTTAGGCAGCATCATATTCTCATGAACATTAGAATCATTACCAAGAAACGAAAGTACTTGGTAATTTAGTTGGCGTGCACGAGCTCTAGTAATTGGTCCAGTATGTATAGCAGCAGGGGCTGTGGGTGTAACAATTGTATTGATGTCCTCATCATCCTCCCCTTCTTGAAATGAAGTCGTCCTCGACGGAAGTTCATCTTCTTCACCCAAATAAGGCTTCAAATCTGCAATGTTAAAAGTGGGACTAACCCCAAAATCTGCAGGCAGCTCAAGTTTATATGCATTATCATTTATTTTCTCTAACACCTTAAGGGGACCATCAGCACGTGGCATTAGCTTTGATTTGCGCAAATCAGGAAATCTATCCTTACGCAAATGTAACCAAACAAGATCTCCAGGTGCAAACACAACATGTTTTCTACCCTTATCTCCAGCAAGTTTATATTTAGCATTCATACGCTCAATGTTTTCCTTAGTTAACTCATGCATTTTTAAAATCAATTCAGCACGTTGTTTAGCATCAAAATTAACCTTCTCCGAAGATGGAAGAGGCAACAAATCAATAGGTGCACGAGGTAGGAAACCATACACAACTTCAAAAGGGCACATCTTAGTAGTAGAATGCAATGAACGATTATAAGCAAATTCAATATGAGGCAAGCATTCCTCCCACATTTTCTTATTATTCTTCAAAACAGCCCTAAGCATAGTAGACAACGTTCTATTGACTACTTCAGTTTGTCCATCAGTTTGGGGGTGACAAGTAGTACTAAAAAGCAGTTTAGTCCCCAACTTAGCCATAAACATCTCCAAAAGTGGCTAAGAAATTTAGTATCACGATCTGAAACAATAGTATTTGGCACACCATGCAAGCGAATAATTTCACGAAAGAACAAATCAGCAACATTAACAACATCATCGCTTTTATGACATGGTATAAAGTGTGCCTGATAGAGGCAAAGGTGTCCCGTCTTTCGATGAGATGATGGATTTCGCTTTGGTGGAAGTCGACTTTGACGATCCGACTACGAACGTGCGAGGACGTCGCGCCTTAGCAATCGCTAAACCAACTCTGAGAGGTTATTGACCACGCCGGAGCACGATCAACCTGACCACGAGGGTCTGTTTCCTGCGAGCAAACGAAGAACAAGCAAGAAACTGAGATTGCAATCTGGATATTGCGAATATAAGATGAAAGCTTTATTGATCAAGGTGGGGTTCTGTGACGCCTTTATCTGGTCGTTGAACACAAACGAAGTACGCGAAGTTGCAGCTATGGCGAACTTTTAATCTAAACAAAACCCAAAGTCTAAACGATGCCCTAAGGGCTGTATATATGGAGGAAGAGGGGGGAATTTCGTGGCCCTTGGTGGAGGGGTCCGAAATCAACCCTATCTCTTGTTTCCCCACACATACGGACTCTAAAAATAGCCTATACTTATGTATTTCGAAATCACATGGGCCTGGCCCAATAATAAGGTGACGCAGCACCTAAAATAGCCTCGGGACGAAATTTATGAAGTGGCATCTTGTATATTTCGTCCAAGGCTTCATGCACCCATTATGGTGGCTTCAAAGTCCTGAAATCATCACTTGTAACTCCGTTCTTGTTTCCCTTGCGCATGCCATCATCTCCATGCTTGTTCTTGCTCCAATGTTCATCCTTCTCCAAGCTAGGCCCTTCATTTGTAAGCAAAACAAATGTATCCAATTTAGGCAGCATCATATTCTCATGAACATTAGAATCATTACCAAGAAACGAAAGTACCTGGTAATTTAGTTGGCGTGCACGAGCTCTAGTAATTGGTCCAGTATGTATAGCAGCAGGGGCTGTGGGTGTAACAATTGTATTGATGTCCTCATCAACGCCTATAGAATCCAGCGAGGCCAAGAAAACTCCTCACTTGTGTGACCGTTTTGGGCTGCGGCCAACTCTCAATAGCTTCAATCTTGGCTTTGTCAACTTCAATTCCCTGTGGAGTAACAACATAGCCAAGAAAAGATACTCGGTCGGTGCAAAAGGTGCACTTCCCAAGGTTACCAAACAAACGTGCATCACGTAGAGCAATAAAAACAGCATGTAAATGTTCCAAATGTTCTTCCAAAGATCTGCTATAAATCAGTATGTCATCAAAGTAAACTACCACAAATCGTCCAATGAAAGCACGTAAAACTTCGTTCATTAATCTCATGAAAGTACTAGGTGCATTAGTTAACCCAAAAGGCATGACTAACCACTCATATAATCCAAACTTAGTTTTAAATGCTGTTTTCCATTCATCTCCCAATTTCATACGAATTTGATGGTAGCCACTACGCAAATCAACTTTGGAGAATATTGTAGAGACACTCAATTCATCAAGCATATCATCTAGCCTAGGAATAGGATGACGATAACGAATAGTAATATTATTAATGCCTCTACAATCAACACACATACGTGATGTACCATCCTTTTTCGGCACTAGAATAATAGGAACAGCACAAGGACTAAGGGATTCGCGTATATAACCTTTGTCGAGAAGCTCTTGTACTTGACGTATAATCTCCTTCGTCTCCTCTGGATTGGTACGGTATGGTGCACGGTTTGGCAGTGAAGCACCGGGAATTAAGTCAATCTGATGCTCAATCCCTCGAATAGGCGGTAATCCCGGTGGCACGTCTTGTGGAAAAACGTCAGCGAACTCCTGCAAAATGTTAGTGACAGCAGGAGGCAAAGAGGAAGGCACGTCCTCGAATGAAAATAATGCCTCTTTGCACACAAAAGCATAGCAAACAGATTTGCTGAAATCTAGCTCATCAATATCAGATTTGGTGGCAAATAAACATGCACTTTTTAATTTAATTTCAGAAGCAACACTAGATGGTTTATTATTAGGCTTCATTTGTTGCTCAAATTCTTTTGCCACAATCTGATTTTCACTCTTATTCTTCTCCTGTTGTGCTTTATTAGCTCTATTAATATCATCTTTCAAAATGGAATCAGGAGTCATAGGAAGCAAAGTAATATTTTTATCCTTATGAACAAGAGTATAGTGATTGTTTCTACCATGGTGTACATAATTTTTATCAAATTGCCATGGTCTACCAAGTAATAAGGAACATGCTTGCATAGGTACCACATCACAATCAACATAATCAGCATATGTAGAGATACTAAAATGCACACGAACAGTACGTGTTACGTTAACCTTGGCGCTGTTGTTGAACCATTGGATGTAGTAAGGATGTGGATGTGGTCTTGTGGTGAGAGAAAGCTTCTCCACCATCTCCATGCTAGCCAAGTTGTTGCAGCTCCCTCCGTCTATTATGACGCGCACAGAACGTTCCTTCACAACTCCCTTGGTATGGAACAAATTGTGCCTCTGATTTTGCTCAGCTTGTGTGACCTGCACACTCAAAACACGTTGAGCAACTAAACATTCGTACCTGTCAGCGTCTTCAGGAGCCATGTATTGCGTCTCATGATCAGAATCATCTCAACCATGTTCTTCACGTGTAATAAGAGCCAATGTCTCCTCATCATAGTCACTAGCGGACTCATATCCACCATCCGCGGTAGCAATCATCACACGCGGAGATTTGCATTCCCTCGCATAATGACCTCCTCCCTTACAACGACGACAAATAATATCACTTGTGTGCCCTGTTGATGCCACGGAAGAAGAAGAACGCTGTGCAGGACCCGCAGGTGCGCTCTTGGAAGATAATGGTGGTTGTGCCTGTTTTCTTGTATCACGGCTGGAGGTGGCACCGGATGGAGGTGCTGGTGCAGTTGAAGTAGAAGATGCACGTGGTGTCCATGATGAAGGTCGGCCTGCAGAAAAGTTAGTTCGCCCCAATGCTTGTCGATCCTGCACTTCACGTTCAGCTTTACAAGCAAGATGGAATAAACGAGTGATATTAGTATACTCCTTATAGTCTAGAATGGTCTGAATCTCTCTATTTAATCCACCCAGAAAACGTGCAAGCATAGCTTCATTCTCCTCAACAATACCACATCTAATCATGCCAGTTTGTAATTCCTGATAATATTCTTCTACAGAATTTTTCCCTTGTCTTAAACGCTGCAATTTTTGAAGCAATTCACGTTGATAATATGGTGGAACCCAACGCGTACGCATAGCAGTTTTCAAAGCAGCCCAAGTAGTTGGAATAGGATATAATCTACAATGTTCAGACCACCATACACATGCAAAACTAGTGAAAGCACAAACGGCAGCAGCAACTCGTCTCTCCTCAGGATATTGTAAACATGTAAATCGTTGTTCAGTTTCTAACTCCCAAGTAAGATTGATAGAGGCGGAGGTGTCCCGTCTTTCGATGAGATGGTGGATTTCGCTTTGGTGGAAGTCGACTTTGACGATCCGACTACGAACGTGCGAGGACGTCGCGCCTTAGCAATCGCTAAACCAACTCCGAGAGGTTATTGACCACGCCGGAGCACGATCAACCTGACCACGAGGGTCTGTTTCCTGCGAGCAAACGAAGAACAAGCAAGAAACTAAGATTGCAATCTGGATATTGCGAATATAAGATGAAAGCTTTATTGATCAAGGTGGGGTTCTGTGACGCCTTTGTCTGGTCGTTGAACACAAACGAAGTACGCGAAGTTGCAGCTATGGCGAACTTTTAATCTAAACAAAACCCAAAGTCTAAACGATGCCCTAAGGGCTGTATATATGGAGGAAGAGGGGGGAATTTCGTGGCCCTTGGTGGAGGGGTCCGAAATCAACCCTATCTCTTGTTTCCCCACACATACGGACTCTAAAAATAGCCTATACTTATGTATTTCGAAATTACATGGGCCTGGCCCAAAAATAAGGTGACACAGCACCTAAAATAGCCTCGGGACGAAATTTATGAAGTGGCATCTTGTATATTTCGTCCAAGGCTTCATGCACCCATTATGGTGGCTTCAAAGTCCTGAAATCATCACTTGTAACTCCGTTCTTGTTCCCCTTGCGCATGCCATCATCTCCATGCTTGTTCTTGCTCCAATGTTCATCCTTCTCCAAGCTAGGCCCTTCATTTGTAAGCAAAACAAATGTATCCAATTTAGGCAGCATCATATTCTCATGAACATTAGAATCATTACCAAGAAACGAAAGTACCTGGTAATTTAGTTGGCGTGCACGAGCTCTAGTAATTGGTCCAGTATGTATAGCAGCAGGGGCTGTGGGTGTAACAATTGTATTGATGTCCTCATCATCCTCCCCTTCTTGAAATGAAGTCGTCCTCGACGGAAGTTCATCTTCCTCACCCAAATAAGGCTTCAAATCTGCAATGTTAAAAGTGGGACTAACCCCAAAATCTGCAGGCAGCTCAAGTTTATATGCATTTTCATTTATTTTCTCTAACACCTTAAAGGGACCATCAGCACGTGGCATTAACTTTGATTTGCGCAAATCAGGAAATCTATCCTTACGCAAATGTAACCAAACAAGATCTCCAGGTGCAAACACAACATGTTTTCTACCCTTATCTCCAGCAAGTTTATATTTAGCATTAATGCGCTCAATGTTTTCCTTAGTTAACTCATGCATTTTTAAAATCAATTCAGCACGTTGTTTAGCATCAAAATTAACCTTCTCCGAAGATGGAAGAGGCAACAAATCAATAGGTGCACGAGGTAGGAAACCATACACAACTTCAAAAGGGCACATCTTAGTAGTAGAATGCAATGAACGATTATAAGCAAATTCAATATGAGGCAAGCATTCCTCCCACATTTTCTTATTATTCTTCAAAACAGCCCTAAGCATAGTAGACAACGTTCTATTGACTACTTCAGTTTGTCCATCAGTTTGGGGGTGACAAGTAGTACTAAAAAGCAGTTTAGTCCCCAACTTAGCCCATAAACATCTCCAAAAATGGCTAAGAAATTTAGTATCATGATCTGAAACAATAGTATTTGGCACACCATGCAAGCGAATAATTTCACGAAAGAACAAATCAGCAACATTAACAGCATCATCGCTTTTATGACATGGTATAAAGTGTGCCATTTTCTAAAGTCCGAACAAGAGCATATAATTCTTTATCATAAGTAGAATAATTCAGACTAGGCCCACTCAATTTTTCAGAAAAGTATGCAACAGGTTTGCCATCTTGTAATAACACACCTCCTAATCCAATTCCACTAGCATCACATTCAAGCTCAAAAGTCTTATTAAAATCAGGAAGTTGGAGTAAAGGAGCATGTGTCAACTTATCTTTCAATACCGTGAAGGCTTCTTCCTGTGCGGTACCCCAAACAAAAGGCACATCCTTCTTTGTAAGCTCGTTGAGAGGTGCAGCAATGGTGCTGAAATCTCTCACAAAACGCCTATAGAATCCAGCGAGGCCAAGAAAACTCCTCACTTGTGTGACCGTTTTGGGCTGCGGCCAACTCTCAATAGCTTCAATCTTGGCTTTGTCAACTTCAATTCCCTGTGGAGTAACAACATAGCCAAGAAAAGATACTCGGTCGGTGCAAAAGGTGCACTTCCCAAGGTTACCAAACAAACGTGCATCACGTAGAGCAATAAAAACAGCACGTAAATGTTCCAAATGTTCTTCCAAAGATCTGCTATAAATCAATATGTCATCAAAGTAAACTACCACAAATCGTCCAATGAAAGCACGTAAAACTTCGTTCATTAATCTCATGAAAGTAAGTTGTTGCAGCTCCCTCCGTCTATTATGACGCGCACAGAACGTTCCTTCACAACTCCCTTGGTATGGAACAAATTGTGCCTCTGATTTTGCTCAGCTTGTGTGACCTGCACACTCAAAACACGTTGAGCAACTAAACATTCATACCTGTCAGCGTCTTCAGGAGCCATGTATTGCGTCTCATGATCAGAATCATCTCCACCATGTTCTTCACGTGTAATAAGAGCCAATGTCTCCTCATCATAGTCACTAGCGGACTCATATCCACCATCCGCGGTAGCAATCATCACACGCGGAGATTTGCATTCTCTCGCATAATGACCTCCTCCCTTACAACGACGACAAATAATATCACTTGTGTGCCCTGTTGATGCCATGGAAGAAGAAGAACGCTGTGCAGGCCCCGCAGGTGCGCTCTTGGCAGATAATGGTGGTTGTGCCTGTTTTCTTGTATCACGACTGGAGGTGCTGGTGCAGTTGAAGTAGAAGATGCACGTGGTGTCCATGATGAAGGTCGGCCTGCAGAAAAGTTAGTTCGCCCCAATGCTTGTCGATCCTGCACTTCACGTTCAGCTTTACAAGCAAGATGGAATAAACGAGTGATATTAGTATACTCCTTATAGTCTAGAATGGTCTGAATCTCTCTATTTAATCCACCCAGAAAACGTGCAAGCATAGCTTCATTCTCCTCAACAATACCACATCTAATCATGCCAGTTTGTAATTCCTGATAATATTCTTCTACAGAATTTTTCCCTTGTCTTAAACGCTGCAATTTTTGAAGCAATTCACGTTGATAATATGGTGGAACCCAACGCGTACGCATAGCAGTTTTCAAAGCAGCCCAAGTAGTTGGAATAGGATATAATCTACAATGTTCAGACCACCATACACATGCAAAACTAGTGAAAGCACAAACAGCAGCAGCAACTCGTCTCTCCTCAGGATATTGTAAACATGTAAATCGTTGTTCAGTTTCTAACTCCCAAGTAAGATATATATCAGGAACATATCTACCCTCAAATGGTGGAATAATCAATTTCAGTTTAGGAATATGGACATCATCTCATACCTGAGGTGGTGGTGCAGGCCTACCATTACGAATATATACCTGAGGTCGACCTGCTGCTGGTGGTACAGGTGGCTGCACGTAGTGTTGATTTTGATCAACCTCATCCTCATAATCTCCCACATAATCATCCTCCTCCGCATCAGCAGCAGGAGCCACAGAAGTATCAACAGCAGCACCAACAGTTTGGCCAAACGCAAGAGGAACACGGCTTGCTCGGCGAAGGTCTGCTTCGCGACGTGGAGGTAGTCGTTGTTGTTGTTGTTGGAGAGGTGCGTTAGGTGCAGCGGGTGGTGGTGGTGGAAGACGCGCGAGCAATTCATTAAACTTGTTATCGAGCTTTGTTTCGAACGTCTTCTCAAGGCCAGTGATCTTCTCCATGGCCTCTTCAAAATTGTTCAGCACATCTTGCACCTGTTCAGTCATCATTTGCTGAAACTTATCATGAAGCTCCTTGTTCGATAAATTCTCCCAGTCAATCTCGTCGGCTTGTGATCCTGGCATGGTTAGCAGCAATAGAAACACACAAGAATATGATCCTACAGACTACGAACAAGTGGTGGTGGTGGGTGTCACAAATCCGTCAAGCAAATCTCAAATTCTTACCAGTTCTTACCCAGCAGCAGGAGGTGATCGGCAACCGTTGTAGTCAAAAACTCTCAAAGCTTGGATAGAGCGATTACCAGGGAGAGTCAAACGCACGACGTAGATGTATGTGGAGCTGGGAAGGCTTATAATATGGTAGCAAAAAGGGTCAGCAATAATCAATTTAGAGATGCAAAGTTGAATAAACGCTCAACGACGGTACTATGCTGGTCCTAGGCTAGACTGTGCTAGAGACGCGAGCCTAGAACACTAACAAAATCACGGCGCGGCACGTAAACAAGGGAAAAGCACACTCTGAAATTTTTTTTTTCGCTCTTTTTTTTGCGCTCTTTTTTTTGCGCTGCTTTTTTTTTTGCGAAAAATCACTATAATGGCGAGTGTCTCAAAACTCTTCCTAGCTCAAACTGACAGGATGGGCACGAAATTTTTTCGACCAAATTTTTTTTTTCGACTGCGCGGACCCAAAAACTGGAAACGGGTCAAAAAAACTTCCTATAATGGCACCTGTCTCAAAACACTCAGAAACACCTAAAAATAGGATAGCCAGAAATTTTTTCGAAAAATGCGTTTTCGAAAAATTTTGGGCCTAAACGGAGCGTGGCTACCCGACTCCGGCAAGGAAACACGAATCGGAATCTAGATGGATCCCGAAAACAAACCTAATAAGCAAAGAACTCGGATTGGTGGTGGATATATGGTGGTGGTATATGGCAGCGGTGGTGGTAGCGGTGGTAGTATATGGATATGGATCGGTGGTGGTATATGGACACGGATTGGTGGTGGTATATGGATACGGATTCGGTGCGGTGGTGGTAGATGGCAGGGGCGATGATGATGGTGCGGCGGCGGCGTGACAACTTATGACCAGAACTCGAAACTCTAAAAGACTAGACTCTAAGACCAGCAACTAGACACGACGATGCAACCGCAAATTCAACAAAGCAAAACCCTAAAAAGATTATGCAAGGCTCAGATTGGTTCGGATATGATGAACTAACCCTAATTTTTTTTTGTGGCTTTTTCGTGGACTATAGGTATGAAGACAGACTCGATCTAAACTACGAAAAACTGTAAAATCTCACCGAGCAACCTGGAAATCTGATACCACTTGATAGAGGCAAAGGTGTCCCGTCTTTCGATGAGATGGTGGATTTCGCTTTGGTGGAAGTCGACTTTGACGATCCGACTACGAACGTGTGAGGACGTCGCGCCTTAGCAATCGCTAAACCAACTCCGAGAGGTTATTGACCACGCCGGAGCACGATCAACCTGACCACGAGGGTCTGTTTCCTGCGAGCAAACGAAGAACAAGCAAGAAACTAAGATTGCAATCTGGATATTGCGAATATAAGATGAAAGCTTTATTGATCAAGGTGGGGTTCTGTGACGCCTTTGTCTGGTCGTTGAACACAAACGAAGTACGCGAAGTTGCAGCTATGGCGAACTTTTAATCTAAACAAAACCCAAAGTCTAAACGATGCCCTAAGGGCTGTATATATGGAGGAAGAGGGGGGAAATTTCGTGGCCCTTTGTGGAGGGGTCCGAAATCAACCCTATCTCTTGTTTCCCCACACATACGGACTCTAAAAATAGCCTATACTTATGTATTTCGAAATTACATGGGCCTGGCCCAATAATAAGGTGACGCAGCACCTAAAATAGCCTCGGGACGAAATTTATGAAGTGGCATCTTGTATATTTCGTCCAAGGCTTCATGCACCCATTATGGTGGCTTCAAAGTCCTGAAATCATCACTTGTAACTCCGTTCTTATTTCCCTTGCGCATGCCATCATCTCCATGCTTGTTCTTGCTCCAATGTTCATCCTTCTCCAAGCTAGGCCCTTCATTTGTAAGCAAAACAAATGTATCCAATTTAGGCAGCATCATATTCTCATGAACATTAGAATCATTACCAAGAAACGAAAGTACCTGGTAATTTAGTTGGCGTGCACGAGCTCTAGTAATTGGTCCAGTATGTATAGCAGCAGGGGTTGTGGGTGTAACAATTGTATTGATGTCCTCATCAACCATGGTAGAAACAATCACTATACTCTTGTTCATAAGGATAAAAATATTACTTTGCTTCCTATGACTCCTGATTCCATTTTGAAAGATGATATTAATAGAGCTAATAAAGCACAACAGGAGAAGAATAAGAGTGAAAATCAGATTGTGGCAAAAGAATTTGAGCAATAAATGAAGCCTAATAATAAACCATCTAGTGTTGCTTCTGAAATTAAATTGAAAAGTGCATGTTTATTTGCCACCAAATCTGATATTGATGAGCTAGATTTCAGCAAATCTGTTTGCTATGCTTTTGTGTGCAAAGAGGCATTATTTTCATTCGAGGACGTGCCTTCCTCTTTGCCTCCTGCTGTCACTAACATTTTGCAGGAGTTCGCTGACGTTTTTCCACAAGACGTGCCACCGGGATTACCGCCTATTCGAGGGATTGAGCATCAGATTGACTTAATTCCCGGTGCTTCACTGCCAAACCGTGCACCATACCGTACCAATCCAGAGGAGACGAAGGAGATTATACGTCAAGTACAAGAGCTTCTCGACAAAGGTTATATACGCGAATCCCTTAGTCCTTGTGCTGTTCCTATTATTCTAGTGCCGAAAAAGGATGGTACATCACGTATGTGTGTTGATTGTAGAGGCATTAATAATATTACTATTCGTTATCGTCATCCTATTCCTAGGCTAGATGATATGCTTGATGAATTGAGTGGCTCTACAATATTCTCCAAAGTTGATTTGCGTAGTGGCTACCATCAAATTCGTATGAAATTGGGAGATGAATGGAAAACGGCATTTAAAACTAAGTTTGGATTATATGAGTGGTTAGTCATGCCTTTTGGGTTAACTAATGCACCTAGTACTTTCATGAGATTAATGAACGAAGTTTTACGTGCTTTCATTGGACGATTTGTGGTAGTTTACTTTGATGACATACTGATTTATAGCAGATCTTTGGAAGTACATTTGGAACATTTACGTGCTGTTTTTATTGCTCTACGTGATGCACGTTTGTTTGGTAACCTTGGGAAGTGCACCTTTTGCACCGACCGAGTATCTTTTCTTGGCTATGTTGTTACTCCACAGGGAATTGAAGTTGACAAAGCCAAGATTGAAGCTATTGAGAGTTGGCCGCAGCCCAAAACGGTCACACAAGTGAGGAGTTTTCTTGGCCTCGCTGGATTCTATAGGCGTTTTGTGAGAGATTTCAGCACCATTGCTGCACCTCTCAACGAGCTTACAAAGAAGGATGTGCCTTTTGTTTGGGGTACCGCACAGGAAGAAGCCTTCACGGTATTGAAAGATAAGTTGACATATGCTCCTTTACTCCAACTTCCTGATTTTAATAAGACTTTTGAGCTTGAATGTGATGCTAGTGGAATTGGATTAGGAGGTGTGTTATTACAAGATGGCAAACCTGTTGCATACTTTTCTGAAAAATTGAGTGGGCCTAGTCTGAATTATTCTACTTATGATAAAGAATTATATGCTCTTGTTCGGACTTTAGAAACATGGCAACATTATTTATGGCCCAAAGAGTTTGTTATACATTCTGATCATGAATCTTTGAAACATATTAAAAGTCAAGCTAACTGAATCGTAGACATGCTAAATGGGTTGAATTCATTGAGACTTTCCCTTATGTCATTAAACACAAGAAGGGAAAAGAAAATGTTATTGCTGATGCATTGTCTCGTCGCTATACTATGCTTTCACAACTTGACTTCAAAATATTTGGTTTGGAGACCATCAAAGATCAATATGTGCATGATGCTGATTTTAAAGATGTAATGCAGAATTGTAAAGAAGGAAGAATGTGGAACAAGTGTGTCGTTAACGATGGATTTGTGTTTCGTGCTAACAAGCTATGCATTCCAGCTAGCTCCGTTCGTCTTTTGTTGTTGCAGGAGGCGCATGGAGGAGGATTAATGGGACACTTTGGCGTGAAGAAGACGGAGGACGTACTTGCTACACATTTCTTTTGGCCAAAGATGAGACGGGATGTTGAGCGTTTTATTGCTCGATGCACTACATGTCAAAAAGCTAAGTCACGACTCAATCCTCATGGTTTATATATGCCTTTGCCTGTACCTAGTGTTCCTTGGAAGGATATATCTATGGACTTTGTTTTAGGTTTACCTCGAACAAAGAAGGGGAGTGATAGAGGCAAAGGTGTCCCGTCTTTCGATGAGATGGTGGATTTCGCTTTGGTGGAAGTCGACTTTGACGATCCGACTACGAACGTGCGAGGACGTCGCGCCTTAGCAATCGCTAAACCAACTCCGAGAGGTTATTGACCACGCCGGAGCACGATCAACCTGACCACGAGGGTCTGTTTCCTGCGAGCAAACGAAGAACAAGCAAGAAACTGAGATCGCAATCTGGATATTGCGAATATAAGATGAAAGCTTTATTGATCAAGGTGGGGTTCTGTGACGCCTTTGTCTGGTCGTTGAACACAAACGAAGTACGCGAAGTTGCAGCTATGGCGAACTTTTAATCTAAACAAAACCCAAAGTCTAAACGATGCCCTAAGGGCTGTATATATGGAGGAAGAGGGGGGGAATTTCGTGGCCCTTGGTGGAGGGGTCCGAAATCAACCCTATCTCTTGTTTCCCCACACATACGGACTCTAAAAATAGCCTATACTTATGTATTTCGAAATTACATGGGCCTGGCCCAATAATAAGGTGACGCAGCACCTAAAATAGCCTCGGAACGAAATTTATGAAGTGGCATCTTGTATATTTCGTCCAAGGCTTCATGCACCCATTATGGTGGCTTCAAAGTCCTGAAATCATCACTTGTAACTCCGTTCTTGTTCCCCTTGCGCATGCCATCATCTCCATGCTTGTTCTTGCTCCAATGTTCATCCTTCTCCAAGCTAGGCCCTTCATTTGTAAGCAAAACAAATGTATCCAATTTAGGCAGCATCATATTCTCATGAACATTAGAATCATTACCAAGAAACGAAAGTACCTGGTAATTTAGTTGGCGTGCACGAGCTCTAGTAATTGGTCCAGTATGTATAGCAGCAGGGGCTGTGGGTGTAACAATTGTATTGATGTCCTCATCAGTTTCCTGCGAGCAAATGAAGAACAAGCAAGAAACTGGGATTGCAATCTGGATATTGCAAATATAAGATGAAAGCTTTATTGATCAAGGTGGGGTTTTGTTTAGATTAAAAGTTCGCCATAGCTGCAACTTCGCGTACTTCGTTTGTGTTCAACGACCAGACAAAGGCATCACAGAACCCCACCTTGATCAATAAAGCTTTCATCTTATATTCGCAATATCCAGATTGCAATCCCAGTTTCTTGCTTGTTCTTCGTTTGCTCGCAGGAAACAGACCCTCGTGGTCAGGTTGATCGTGCTCCGGCGTGGTAAATAACCTCTCGGAGTTGGTTTAGCGATTGCTAAGGCGCGACGTCCTCGCACGTTCGTAGTCGGATCGTCAAAGTCGACTGCTACCAAAGCGATATCCATCATCTCATCGAAAGACGGGACACCTTTGCCTCTATCATTCTTTTTTAACACTAGTACTCCTAGTACGTACGTACTTATCCTGTTTGGTCTAGGCCTTGCATTGCCAAACTTTGCCACACATTTTTGCCAACTTGCCTAAAGTTTTCAAAATGAGAAGGAGGTAAACTTGCGCAGGCTGTCGCGGTTGCACCGCACCCTCACACGGTCGCTCCTGCACGCCGCGGTCGCACCGCACCCTCACACGGTCGCTCCTGCACGCCGCGGTCGCACCGCACCCTCACACAGTCATTCCTGCACGCTGCAAACCCAACCAAGGGAACGCACCCTCGCTGACATGTGCTGTCGCATGTGAACAGACCAAACTCAGCCATCCTATCGCTGACACATAATTTTCGTTCATAGAGTATGTTTATCCAACCGCATGTTGGGGAAGAGGTGAGGAAGAAGGAAAGAAGGGTTAGGAGACGTAGGATATTCATCCAACCGCCTGAAATGGTAGATTGACCCAAGTCAGGCGACTTGCATAACAAATATATGTTTTTACATAGCAAAAGATCCATATAAACAACAACATAAAGAGAAACTATCACTGCTCGCGAAAAGAGATGGCCTCGTCGTCTTTGGCTGCCGGCGTGAACCAGCCGTCGCTGCCGATGTGTGTCTCCGCACCGTGGTTGTCCTCGGCCTCCAGCTACTCGTTCAAGCGGAGCATGCGGGCGCTCTGCACGAACAAGAGCACAGCCCGGTTCAAGTCGAGGACGTCCGGTTCCGCCTACAGGAGGGCCTCGATGGCAGCGGCATCCGCGCGCTCCGCGTCGAGTCGAGCCTCCGTCGCCCGGTTGAAGTCCAGGACGTCCGGTTCCGCCTGCAGGAGGGCGTCGATGAGAGCGGCATCCGCGCGCTCTATGTCGAGTCGAGCCTCTGCCGCCCGGTTCATGTCGAGGACGTCTGGTTCTGCTTGCAGGAGGACCTCGATGGCAGCGGCATCCGCGCGCTCCGCCTCAAGTTGAGCCTCGGCCGCCCGGTTCACATCCGCGACATCCGTTCCGCCCGCAGGAGAGCCTCGATGGCAGCGGCATGCGCGCGCTCTGCGTCGAGTTGAGCCTCTGCCTCCTGGTCCTCCTTTAGTATCGCCATGTTGAACCGCTGGTCCGCCTGCACCATGGGGGACTCGGACGCTGACACGAAGTCGACGTCCATCGTCTCATACCCATCGGGGGCCTTCTGCGCCGCGACCTCCGCCATGAACATTGGATCGGCTTCCTCCTCCTCGTAGCTTTGCTCCAGAGAACTCGGGGATTGGCCCGCCGCAAAGCAAGCTTGGGAACGGAGGTCTGTGGCACCGACCTCCGCCGCAATTTCTGCGCAGCGCTCCGGCGTCAGCATCTTGTAGTAAGTGATCTTGCGGCGCACCATGGCTTTCCGGTGAACCAGGGGACGCTTGATGCGGGCTAGGGGATCGAAAGGTGAGGGAATGGGCTAGAGATTTGGTGTGGTTTTAGGGCAGTGGCTCGCGTAGGCCGAGCAGCGAAGGTTCTGGTGTGAATAGTGGTTTCGGTGACGACCGGTAAATCGGTTTTGACTGTACATCGCTCTTGTCGCGTTCGCGTTGCAGCCTGGCACGCTGGACCCTCCACGTCGCTCACCAAATGGAACATGCTTCGTCTTGCGTTTTCGATCGCTTGTGAGACCGCAGTTGAGAGCAAACCGACGTCCCTCCCCCTCCCCCGCCCACGTCATTTATTATACCACCACTCCCTTTGTTTTATGCAGAGTAAATAAAAACAGAGGGAGTATACTACGGATGAGGATCCCCTGACGTGGCCGAACCCATTGAGTAACTGAAATGCGGGGCCTAGCAAGCATGGGGTCCGCCAGTAAGTGACCGAAAGGGAGGGTAAGGCAGGGATACCTACGTCAGAGGATCCACTTCCACTATACTACTTTGACCAAATTTTAGAGTAATAATATATGACATGCAACTTACACAAATGTTAGAGTAATAATATATGACATGCAACTTAAGCATACAGGGTCTAATGCGTTTTTCGAGGCTAACTTTGACCAAATGTTAGAGTAATAATATATGACATGTAACTTACACAAAGCATACGGTCAAATTCGTATGTGAAAGGAGTTTCCAATGATATAATTTTCACATTATACATCTCATGTACTATTAATCTTGTCAATAGTCAAATTGGAAACCATCTCAAGTACAAATCTAGGAGTACGTACAAATCTAACAATATTGATTGGGCGTTGTTGAATGTTGATACCTTTTTGATCAAAGTAGAGATACTTTGACTACACATAAAACTTATATGTAAACTAGAAAGGATAGGAGGGAGTATATTGGACGTTCAAAAATGAAATGAACATTGAATACCCTTTATATATGATTTGCGGATGCTATGATCATCCGTTCAAAATTTTGAATCCGCCTTCGGTATCACGTGCCCCCACCCGTTCCCTCTCGATTTCATCTCGGGGTCCGGAGATCTATTGAAAGAGGACTAGGGTGGGTACATGCGAATGATACTCGGCGGAATGTTCAAATGAGGCATGCGGGAGGATGGACTCGACTGGAGGGCGACATGATCGATGGAGAAGAGGGTTGGAGAGGAATGAGAAATAAGCAAACGCCACATGATTATACTTGAACGGCTCAAATAAACAATAAGTTGTCTCGCTTGGCCTACATAGTGAAAGGCCTAATGCACAACGCGGAGCACTGATGCTCGAATATGGTCTGGAAAACAGGGGAACCGACATGGGCACACCCTCGGGACGATGCAGCGCAGACTAGTCCAATGGAGGAGCTGGCCCACAACCTCCTCGCCACCGACAACCGTTCATGTGGGTCGTTGGGGCCAACAACGGGGCGCACCTCCAGCACCGCCTCTAGACACGGCGACCGCGGTGAGCGACACGCTCATATCGTCGCTAGACACGGGCGGTTTCAGTGTGCCGAGGGTGGCGTTAGTGCTGTGGCACGACCAACTATATGTTTGGTTTGTGCCCAAGGTTGCCCCGTCAAAGCATTGGGTAGCCAAAATTTTGGGTGAGGTATTCTGATGCGGAGCATCCTACGGTCATCACCATGTCAAGAGTCCGTTTGGCAAGTGACACGTGCGACCTCTACTTCACATACACAAAGGTGAATCTTCTCCTTTACACGTGCTCACTTGACCCCTTTGAGGATGGTGTACTACTTGACACTTCTCCCGTGTGCATGCATAGGTATTGTCGGAGCTTCACGGATGTCAAGGAGGAGTGCAAGCGCCAAGGAACGACTACACCATCCGCGAGGGAAGCGTGGAAGAGAAGACGGAAGAAAGGAGAAGAAGACGGAGCGGCTGCAGGAGCCAGGCCGGACATCCGGACCGCCATCCGGATCATCCGGGCTCAGCCGGATCATCCGGGTCCCCCTCCGGATCATCCGGATAAATGCGTCCGAAGGCACCCGAAGGCCTCATGTGAAGCTGGATCATCCGGGCCCCCTCCCGGATCATCCGGACGTTGGCCAGATCATCCGGACCCTCATCCGGATCATCCGGGCCTTGCCTGCGTGCAACGTTTCGGGCCGAGGCCCATGTACCCATTCGCCCCCTCACTTACCCCTTCGCCCACTAGAATATAAATAGACATCCTCCTCCCCATTTTTAGGGTTAGCAAATATGATAGCTCATTCTTAGGTGAGCTTTGCTCCTACCTCTACTCTTGACAGAGAGAGACTACCACTCCCATGGAGTTCAAGACCTCCATGTGAGAAGATCCTGCGGGATATCATCAAGACCCCCTTGTGGGAAGATCCATCTAGGATATCATCAAGACCTCCTCTTGGAGATGAACTCTACCTTGTATCTTTCTCTTTGTTGTTCATGTACCTTGTGATCTTATGTGTTTGATTGTCTAGTGGATGTGTGACTGGACTTGTTCTTGAGTGTTTCCCCTTGTGATTTCTCTCCGTTCTTCCCCGTGTTCATCGTGTTCTTCGAGGGATCCCACTCCAAACGTGAAAGATCGTCGCTATAGGGTTCCACCCTACATCATCTTGGTATCATGAGCCACGTTGATCATGTTTTGGAGCCCCTACCCCTCTTTTTCTAGCTTGATTTTGTTGTTTTCGTCCTAAATCCAAAAATCCCCACCAAAATAGCCCCAAATTTTTTTGTGATTTGTTGGTTTGATGATGTTTTGTTGATTTTGATCCGTGGATTTGCTTGGTTTCAAGTGGATCTAGCATTTCCCCAAGTTTCCCCACCTTCCATCCACAAAATCCATCAAATTTTGCCTCGAAAATCCCCAAATTCCGCCCAAAAATTCGTCTCCACGAGCAAATCCCGAGCGGATTGACTTGCCCGGATCATCCGGACCTTCTCCCGGATCATCCGGACATCCCCCGGATCAGCTGGACGCCCCCCCGGACGTCCGGATACCCCACGCACCCAGGAAAACAGAACCGGAGCTGACGAACCCGGATCATCCGGCTGTACACCCGGATCATCCGGACCTAGCCCGGATCATCCGGACCTCCTCCCGGATGTCCGGTTAACCCTGACACTGCTTCGGCAGAAATTTTGTTTTGGTCATAACTAATTCATCTGGAGTCCGTTTTTGACGTTCTTTAGCTCGTTTTGAAGATATTGACATCCCCCATCCCACAAAAATACCACCAACACCATTTGACACCATCAAATTTTCTGAAATTTGGCAAGTTTGCCTAGGCCCTCCACCATATCATCCGCATTACCACCTCCGACTTCCGCAACTTAACCCATTTTGTTCCCCATAGCATTAGTGGTTGCTTGAGTAGTGATTCGAGTCTCCTAAGGTGTTTCGGCTACTTAGGGACGGTTGCTTCTTCATCAACCACCACCCCCACCACTTCCGCATAACCTTGCCCATCATACACTTCCACCAACCCAACTTAACCCAATTGTTGTTTGAACTTGTTCGAGTTGTGGCTTGTGTCTCCTAAGGTGTTTCGGCTACTTAGGGACGGCAACTTCAACTTCGACACGTGTATAGCCCATCATTTCCCTTCCACATTGCCAAGTGCAAACCACCACCGCATTTCCGCTACCACCATTTTGACATTTGACGTGTGAGATTTTGAGTTCGCAGTTTTTCCGTTTCCTAAGGTGTTTCGGCTACTTAGGGATGACTCTCCATCATCTTGGTATCTACACCAAGAACACCGCCACTCATCATCGCAAAGGACGGTAACCTCGACGACACCTTTGTATATTCCCTTGCAATTGCATTGTTAACCCCTAGCCCATTTTGCGTTACTTGCCTATCGAGACTAGCCATTTGAGTATTGCCGGCAACGTGACTTGTGCACATTAGCGGTCTACACCATCCATTGCATACATACCATATCATCTTGGTATCATACCATCCATTGTGCCTCAAGTTTGTTCCCGCATATACACAATTGCTTTCTTGGTTTGTGCATTGTGCAAAAGTGGCCATAGAAAAAAAAGAGAGAAAAAAGCTTTTAAGCAAAAGAAAGAGACCAAAGAGCTTGTAAGAATAGCCATAGCATCACAATATATCATACGGTATCATATTTGATCATCTTGGATCATTGTGTGAGAAACACCAGGAACCATACATATATAGCATACTTGGGATAGAAAGTTTATCCATTTTGCATCTTATAGGTTGTGCACAAGTGTCGTATCCGCCTATTGAGCAATCGTGCTAGCGTCTCTCTTGAGTTGTGCAACACGAGCGTTTTCCGTGGATTCCACATTTTGTGCTCATTCCTTGGTTGCACGACCCCATTTATCTATCCGTGTATGCATTTCCGTGTGCCTTCCATATTGCTATTGGTCTACTTGTTTCACTTGCGAATTTGTGAATCTCTTTCAACATTATTGACTCTTGCTAACATTTTGCATCAAATTTTTGTGCCACTATCCTCACCGAGCTCTACCATAAGCTTTACTTGATAGGTGTGAGTGAACAAGTCCGGTACCAATTCCACTATTCTTTCATCTCACATTGAGTGAAACGAGATACATCCTCAACTTTGGGAAAAGGTAACTTGGTATTGTTTATCTCATTTCCTACTCACCTCTACTCGAGTCTTGTGATGGATAGGCAAGGCATTTCATCTTTGGTCTACAACAACAACGACGAGTTCGATGCCATGAACAACAACTCCGACGCCAAGATGCAAGCTAAAATGGAGGAGATCAAAGCCCTCATCAAGTCCTACAAGCGATCTTCCTCATCTTCGAGAAGACGCTCAAGAGCACATGCTTCCGAGCTACCATCTCCGGCAAGATCACATCGGCATCGACACTGATGAGAACATCAATACAATTGTTACACCCACAGCCCCTGCTGCTATACATACTGGACCAATTACTAGAGCTCGTGCACGCCAACTAAATTACCAGGTACTTTCGTTTCTTGGTAATGATTCTAATGTTCATGAGAATATGATGCTGCCTAAATTGGATACATTTGTTTTGCTTACAAATGAAGGGCCTAGCTTGGAGAAGGATGAACATTGGAGCAAGAACAAGCATGGAGATGATGGCATGCGCAAGGGGAACAAGAACGGAGTTACAAGTGATGATTTCAGGACTTTGAAGCCACCATAATGGGTGCATGAAGCCTTGGACGAAATATACAAGATGCCACTTCATAAATTTCGTCCCGAGGCTATTTTAGGTGCTGCGTCACCTTATTATTGGGCCAGGCCCATGTAATTTCGAAATACATAAGTATAGGCTATTTTTAGAGTCCGTATGTGTGGGGAAACAAGAGATAGGGTTTATTTCGGACCCCTCCACCAAGGGCCACGAAATTCCCCCCCTCTTCCTCCATATATACAGCCCTTAGGGCATCGTTTAGACTTTGGGTTTTGTTTAGATTAAAAGTTCGCCATAGCTGCAACTTCGCGTACTTCGTTTGTGTTCAACGACCAGACAAAGGCGTCACAGAACCCCACCTTGATCAATAAAGCTTTCATCTTATATTCGCAATATCCAGATTGCAATCTTAGTTTCTTGCTTGTTCTTCGTTTGCTCGCAGGAAACAGACCTTCGTGGTCAGGTTGATCGTGCTCCGGCGTGGTCAATAACCTCTCGGAGTTGGTTTAGCGATTGCTAAGGCGCGACGTCCTCGCACGTTCGTAGTCGGATCGTCAAAGTCGACTTCCACCAAAGCAAAATCCACCATCTCATCGAAAGACGGGACACCTTTGCCTCTATCAATTTGCTTCCCATAATTTTGATGAACATAAAAAGGTTAAGGTTGCGGTTGGTTCTTTCACTGGTTATGCTTTGGTTTGGTGGAGTGAATATTGTCGGTTACACCCTGATTATATACCTACTACTTGGGATGATTTGAAACTTGCCATGCGACATACTTTCGTCCCTGCTTATTATACTCGTGACATGATTAAGAAGTTGCAACACTTAAAACAAGGTAGTGAAACTGTAACAAAATATTATGATGATTTACAAACTACCTTGTTGCATTCCTCTTTAGAAGAAAGTGAAGATGATTTTATGGATAGATTTTGGGGAGGATTAAACCGTGATATTCAAGAGATACTAATTCATGAAGAGTGTTATCCTATGGACCATTTGTTTCATCTTGCTTGCAAAGCTGAACAGGAAATAAAACGACGTGTTGGCCACGAGGAGAACAAGCGCACGGTGCACATTCCAAGAGTTGATATGATTGTTCCTTCAACTACTAGGCATACTATGACAACCACATCCATTGTTGTCAGGACTACATCATCTCCACCATGTGACACATCGCCCCCGAGAGTGGCTACATCATCTGAGTTGATCATAAGAGGTAATGACAAAGGTACTGATCTTCCATCTCTACATGAGAATGATGAATGCCTTGTCAATTTGAATGCACCATCTGATGAGCTATCCACTACTTTGATCACACCACCTATTTTAGAGGACTATGTTGATAATTTGACTTTGCCATGTGATCAAACAACTGAAATACCAACAATTTTGAGTGCACCCATTGAATTAACTATTGATGCAAAAGAACCAATGTTTAATCATTTTGATATGACCTCTAATCTTGGTGATGATTCTGTGTTGAATGACTTATTGCATGTTTGCTTATTTAAGCATGTTGTAGCATGTAAATTTGATGCAAGTAAGGTTTATTCACCAATGTTGGGATGGTTTAATGATGAACATTGTCAATCTTTTGAAATGAATAAGAGCTTCACTTATATGTGCAAACTGAGTTGCAATATTTTCATGCCTTCTACTTCTTGTGCTAATTTTTTGGCTTTAGATTTTATGAACTATGCAAGTTACTAATCTATTCATGTGTCATATATGCAAAAATCAAGGGAAGTAAAAATGGATGACATATACATATACAACATGTACACCTTGTCTCTTTTGTTAGCCACATTTCAGATTAAGCAACGCCGAGGACGGCTTTATTTTCAAGAAGGGGAGGATGATGAGGACATGACTACCTTGGATATGACCAAAAATATTGCATATATGCATATTTGTCAGGTGATTTCTAGTGCAAACTATTCAATAATCTATTTATGTTATCCAGAACAAAAATACTTCACACACTTTTGTGTTTTGTCTAATTGCAGGTGTATGGGACATTTGTACAATCCACATATGAAGATAAAGAAGAAAGAGATGTTTATTTGCTGTCCAAAAAGTTCTCTCACGTCACTTTTGGCCCAAGAGAAGATAGAGTCCAAGTGATGAGGACATCAATACAATTGTTACACCCACAGCCCCTGCTGCTATACATACTGGACCAATTACTAGAGCTCGTGCACGCCAACTAAATTACCAGGTACTTTCGTTTCTTGGTAATGATTCTAATGTTCATGAGAATATGATGCTGCCTAAATTGGATACATTTGTTTTGCTTACAAATGAAGGGCCTAGCTTGGAGAAGGATGAACATTGGAGCAAGAACAAGCATGGAGATGATGGCATGCGCAAGGGGAACAAGAACGGAGTTACAAGTGATGATTTCAGGACTTTGAAGCCACCATAATGGGTGCATGAAGCCTTGGACGAAATATACAAGATGCCACTTCCTAAATTTCGTCCCGAGGCTATTTTAGGTGCTGCGTCACCTTATTATTGGGCCAGGCCCATGTAATTTCGAAATACATAAGTATAGGCTATTTTTAGAGTCCGTATGTGTGGGGAAACAAGAGATAGGGTTGATTTCGGACCCCTCCACCAAGGGCCACGAAATTCCCCCCTCTTCCTCCATATATACAGCCCTTAGGGCATCGTTTAGACTTTGGGGTTTTGTTTAGATTAAAAGTTCACCATAGCTGCAACTTCGCGTACTTCGTTTGTGTTCAACGACCAGACAAAGGCGTCACAGAACCCCACCTTGATCAATAAAGCTTTCATCTTATATTCGCAATATCCAGATTGCAATCTTAGTTTCTTGCTTGTTCTTCGTTTGCTCGCAGGAAACAGACCCTCGTGGTCAGGTTGATCGTGCTCCGGCGTGGTCAATAACCTCTCGGAGTTGGTTTAGCGATTGCTAAGGCGCGACGTCCTCGCACGTTCGTAGTCGGATCGTCAAAGTCGACTTCCACCAAAGCGAAATCCACCATCTCATCGAAAGACGGGACACCTCCGCCTCTATCAAGTGGTATCAGATTTCCAGGTTGCTCGGTGAGATTTTACAGTTTTTCGTAGTTTAGATCGAGTCTGTTCTTCATACCTATAGTCCACGAAAAAGCCACAAAAAAAAATTAGGGTTAGTTCATCATATCCGAACCAATCTGAGCCTTGCATAATCTTTTTAGGGTTTTGCTTTGTTGAATTTGCGGTTGCATCGTCGTGTCTAGTTGCTGGTCTTAGAGTCTAGTCTTTTAGAGTTTCGAGTTCTGGTCATAAGTTGTCACGCCGCCGCCGCACCATCATCATCGCCCCTGCCATCTACCACCACGGCACCGAATCCGTATCCATATACCACCACCAATCTGTGTCCATATACCACCACCGATCCATATCCATATACTACCACCGCTACCACCACCGCTGCCATATACCACCACCATATATCCACCACCAATCCGAGTTCTTTGCTTATTAGGTTTGTTTTCGGGATCCATCTAGATTCCGATTCGTGTTTCCTTGCCGGAGTTGGGTAGCCACGCTCCGTTTAGGCCCAAAATTTTTCGAAAACGCATTTTTCGAAAAAAATTCTGGCTATCCTATTTTTAGGTGTTTCTGAGTGTTTTGAGACAGGTGCCATTATAGGAAGTTTTTTTTGACCCGTTTCCAGTTTTTGGGTCCGGGCAGTTGACAAAAAAAAAATTGGTTGAAAAAATTTCGTGCCCATCCTGTCAGTTTGAGCTAGGAAGAGTTTTGAGACACTCGCCATTATAGTGATTTTTCGCAAAAAAAAAGCAGCGCAAAAAAAAAGAAAAAAAAAGCGAAAAAAAATTCAGAGTGTGCTTTTCCCTTGTTTACGTGCCGCGCCGTGATTTTGTTAGTGTTCTAGGCTCGCGTCTCTAGCACAGTCTAGCCTAGGACCAGCACAGTACCGTCGTTGAGCGTTTATTCAACTTTGCATCTCTGAATTGATTATTGCTGACCCTTTTTGCTACCATATTATAAGCCTTCCCAGCTCCACATACATCTACGTCGTGCGTTTGACTCTCCCTGGTAATCGCTCTATCCAAGCTTTGAGAGTTTTTGACTACAACGGTTGCCGATCACCGCCTGCTGCTGGGTAAGAACTGGTAAGAATTTGAGATTTGCTTGACGGATTTGTGACACCCACCACCACCACTTGTTCGTAGTCTGTAGGATCATATTCTTGTGTGTTTCTATTGCTGCTAACCATGCCAGGATCACAAGCCGACGAGATTGACTGGGAGAATTTATTGAACAAGGAGCTTCATGATAAGTTTCAGCAAATGATGACTGAACAGGTGCAAGATGTGCTGAACAATTTTGAAGAGGCCATGGAAAAGATCACTGGCCCTGAGAAGACCTTCGAAACAAAGCTCGATAACAAGTTTAATGAATTGCTCGCGCGTCTTCCACCACCACCACCCGCTGCACCTAACGCACCTCTCCAACAACAACAACAACGACTACCTCCACGTCGCGAAGCAGACCTCCGCCGAGCAAGCCGTGTTCCTCTTGCGTTTGGCCAAACTGTTGGTGCTGCTGTTGATACTTCTGTGGCTCCTGCTGCTGATGCGGAGGAGGATGATTATGTGGGAGATTATGAGGATGAGGTTGATCAAAATCAACACTACGTGCAGCCACCTGTACCACCACCAGCAGGTCGACCTCAGGTATATATTCGTAATGGTAGGCCTGCACCACCACCTCAGGTACGAGATGATGTCCATATTCCTAAACTGAAATTGAATATTCCACCATTTGAGGGTAGATATGTTCCTGATATATATCTTACTTGGGAGTTAGAAACTGAACAACGATTTACATGTTTACAATATCCTAAGGAGAGACGAGTTGCTGCTGCTGTTTGTGCTTTCACTAGTTTTGCATGTGTATGGTGATCTGAACATTGTAGATTATATCCTATTCCAACTACTTGGGCTGCTTTGAAAACTGCTATGCGTACGCGTTGGGTTCCACCATATTATCAACGTGAATTGCTTCAAAAATTGCAGCGTTTAAGACAAGGGAAAAATTCTGTAGAAGAATATTATCAGGAATTACAAACTGGCATGATTAGATGTTGATGGAGGCGGGGTGTCCCGATCTTTCGATGAGATGATAACTATCGATTTGGTGGCGACGACTTTGACGATCCGACTACAAACGTGCACGACGTTGCGCCTTAGCAATCGCTAAACCAACTCCGAGAGGTTATTGATCACGCCGGAGCACAATCAACCTGACCACGAAGGTCTATTCCTGCAAGCAATCGAAGAACAAGCAAGAATATGATAAAAGCAATCTGAATATTGCGAGTATATATGAAGTATTGATAAAGGTGGGGATCCGTAAGCGGTCTTGGTCTGGTCGTTGGACACAAACGAAGTACACGAAGTTGCAATGGCTAACTTTTAACTAAACAAATCCCAAGGAAAAGCTACTAGATGGATCTACTTATATAGGAGCAAGGGGTGGCGGCCAAGGAGGTGGTACAAGGCCAATGGGCCCAAGTGGAGGTGATGTAACACCTTTGGACTTGTAGTTTGACTCGGATTCTGCTGCAGCATCAGATTGTTTCGTCCACAACTCAACGCTCTGGACGAATTTGAAGGTGATTCCAATTGGGTTGGAAAGTGCACGAAATCTAGTTTCCAACAAAAAAAGAATCACCCAATTCGGAGTCCGTATGAAAAACTTGTGTGCGTTTTGAGTCAGGTGTGTCTGTGCAGTCCGAATCTGAATCCAGAACGTGAGAGACTTGGACTCTATCTTCTCTTGGGCCAAAAGTGACGTGAGAGAACTTTTTGGACAGCAAATAAACATCTCTTTCTTCCTTATCTTCATATGTGGATTGTACAAATGTCCCATACACCTGCAATTAGACAAAACACAAAAGTGTGTGAAGTATTTTTTTTCTGGATAACATAAATAGATTATTGAATAGTTTGCACTAGAAATCACCTGACAAATATGCATATATGCAATATTTTTGGTCATATCCAAGGTAGTCATGTCCTCATCATCCTCCCCTTCTTGAAAATAAAGCCGTCCTCGGCGTTGCTTAATCTGAAATGTGGCTAACAAAAGAGACAAGGTGTACATGTTGTATATGTATATGTCATCCATTTTTACTTCCCTTGATTTTTGCATATATGACACATGAATAGATTAGTAACTTGCATAGTTCATAAAATCTAAAGCCAAAAAATTAGCACAAGAAGTAGAAGGCATGAAAATATTGCAACTCAGTTTGCACATATAAGTGAAGCTCTTATTCATTTCAAAAGATTGACAATGTTCATCATTAAACCATCCCAACATTGGTGAATAAACCTTACTTGCATCAAATTTACATGCTACAACATGCTTAAATAAGCAAACATGCAATAAGTCATTCAACACAGAATCATCACCAAGATTAGAGGTCATATCAAAATGATTAAACATTGGTTCTTTTGCATCAATAGTTAATTCAATGGGTGCACTCAAAATTGTTGGTATTTCAGTTGTTTGATCACATGGCAAAGTCAAATTATCAATGTAGTCCTCTAAAATAGGTGGTGTGATCAAAGTAGTGGGTAGCTCATCAGATGGTGCATTCAAATTGACAAGGCATTCATCATTCTCATGTAGAGATGGAAGATCAATACCTTTGTCATTACCTCTTATGATCAACTCAGATGATGTAGCCACTCTCGGGGGCGATGTGTCACATGGTGGAGGTGATGTAGTCCTGACAACAACGGATGTGGTTGTCATAGTATGCCTAGTAGTTGAAGGAACAATCATATCAACTCTTGGAATGTGCACCATGCGCTTGTTCTCCTCGTGGCCAACACGTCGTTTTATTTCCTGTTCAGCTTTGCAAGCAAGATGAAACAAATGGTCCATAGGATAACACTCTTCATGAATTAGTATCTCTTGAATATCATGGTTTAATCCTCCCCAAAATCTATCCATAAAATCATCTTCACTTTCTTCTAAAGAGGAATGCAACAAGGTAGTTTGTAAATCATCATAATATTTTGTTACAGTTTCACTACCTTGTTTTAAGTGTTGCAACTTCTTAATCATGTCACGAGTATAATAAGCAGGGACGAAAGTATGTCGCATGGCAAGTTTCAAATCATCCCAAGTAGTAGGTATATAATCAGGGTGTAACCGACAATATTCACTCCATCAAACCAAAGCATAACCAGTGAAAGAACCAACCGCAACCTTAACCTTTTTATGTTCATTGAAATTATGGGAAGCAAATATATTTTTTATGTCGAACTCCCATTCAATATATAAAGCAGGTTTAAAACGGCCATTAAATGGTGGTATAGATACATTAACCTGATCATGTGCATTTGGATGTTTGTGCACCTCTCGTGACGGTTGTGGTATTTGCAAAGGTGGTGGCACGTCTCCCGCGATCGACAAAGCCCATGAATTGACTCTGGATCCTGTCATGATTAGTAGAACAAGAAACAAAACCCAAAAATAATGTTCCTATAACTACTAGGATGTGGTGGTAAAACACTCACAGTAAAGCAAATATCAATGTCTTACAAGTTCTTACCATGCAGCAGGCGGTGATCGGCAACCAGCGGTGTCAAGTAACTCCGAATATTGAGTAAAGCGATTGCCAGGGGAGCGTACGTATACACGGTGTAGAAATATGTGGAGCTGGGTTGGCTATATATGGTAGCAAAAGATTAGCAATAATCAATTCAAAGATGCAATGTTGAATAAACGCTCAACGACGGTACTGTGCTGGTCCTAGGCTAGACCGGACTAGAGACGCGAGCCTAGAACACTAATAAGGTCACGGCGTAGCACAACTAGCACCAATGAAGGATACTAAGTAGCTCTTGACAGCAAGATATAAGTGAAGATCACAACGGCAATGAAGATAATGATGAAAAACAACTGCCAACCAGGATATACAACAACTCTCTCTCCAACTTTCCTCTTGAAAAGTTTGAGACAATTTTCTGATAAATTCTTTCAAAGAATGCTACTAACTCAAGCTTTCCAATGCAAAAAGAATCACTCAATTCCGAGTTGATATGAGGAGTCAAAGAATTCTAAAACTGGCCTGAAAAATTGGAACAAGCTGTGTTCATGAACTTCGGAGGGCAAAAAGACCTATTTAGAAGCCGATTTTGAGGTGTCAAATATTGAACAAGCTTCTGAAACTATTTAGATGCGGCTCGTCGCTATCTTCAATTTGAGTACTCACGGAGCCAAAACGGACTTCGTATGAGGAAGATACACCTGTTTTACTGAACAGTGCGCAAAACAGATTCCAATCCGAATTCAGGTACGAGATTGATTCTAGATAGATCCAATTTTTTTTCTTCTCTCTTTTTTTTCTCACGCTTTTTTTTATTTTTATTCTCCCTCTTTTTCTTTTTTTTTCTTTCCTTTTTTCTCTCTTTTTTTTCTTTATCTTCTTTTTCTCCCTCTTTCCAAAACAAACTAGATAAGATGTAGATTGGATCAAGCGAAGATGGGAACGATCTCAACTATGATTATGACAATGAATGGTGGGTAGCACGTGGAGGAAATTAATGGATGGGTGGTGGACAGCGGAAGGGATAACGATGCAGCGGCGACGTGACTAATGTGAACAGAACTCGAAACTCTAAATGACCTAGACACTAAGACCAGCAACTCGACACGACGATGCAACCGATAATTCAACTATGCAAGCAATGAAAAGAAAATTGCAAAGGCTCAGACTGGCTTGGACAAAGGAGGAATAGATCTAACTCTTTTTTGTGGATTTTTCTTGGACAATAGGTAAGAAAATAAATCTAATCTAGGAAAACTGGAAATTCTCACCGAGCAACCTGAAAACTGATACCACTTGATAGAGGCGGGGGTGTCCCGATCTTTCGATGAGATGATAACTATCGATTTGGTGGAGACGACTTTGACGATTCGACTACAAACGTGCACGACGTTGCGCCTTAGCAATCGCTAAACCAACTCCGAGAGGTTATTGACCACGCCAAAGCACAATCAACCTGACCACGAAGGTCTATTCCTGCAAGCAATCGAAGAACAAGCAAGAATATGATAAAGCAATCTGAATATTGCAAATATATATGAGGTATTGATAATGGTGGAGATCTGTAAGCGGTCTTGGTCTGGTCGTTGGACACAAACGAAGTACACGAAGTTGCAATGGCTAACTTTTAACTAAACAAATCCCCAGGAAAAGCTACTAGATGGATCTACTTATATAGGAGCAAGGGGTGGCGGCCAAGGAGGTGGGAGGACGTCCCAAGGCAGCCTAAAACTAAATCTAGGTCGTACAAGGCCAATGGGCCCAAGTGGAGGTGATGTAACACCTTTGGACTTGTAGTTTGACTCGGATTCTGCTGCAGCATCAGATTGTTTCGTCCACAACTCAACGCTCCGGACGAATTTGAAGGTGATTCCAATTGGGTTGGAAAGTGCACGAAATCTAGTTTCCAACAAAAAAAAGAATCACCCAATTCGGAGTCCGTATGAAAAACTTGTGTGCGTTTTGAGTCAGGTATGTCTGTGCAGTCCGAATCTGAATCCAGAACGTGAGAGACTTGGACTCTATCTTCTCTTGGGCCAAAAGTGACGTGAGAGAACTTTTTGGACAGCAAATAAACATATCTTTCTTCCTTATCTTCATATGTGGATTGTACAAATGTCCCATACACCTGCAATTAGACAAAACACAAAAGTGTGTGAAGTATTTTTGTTCTGGATAACATAAATAGATTATTGAATAGTTTGCACTAGAAATCACCTGACAAATATGCATATATGCAATATTTTTGGTCATATCCAAGGTAGTCATGTCCTCATCATCCTCCCCTTCTTGAAAATAAAGCCGTCCTCGGCGTTGCTTAATCTGAAATGTGGCTAACAAAAGAGACAAGGTGTACATGTTGTATATGTATATGTCATCCATTTTTACTTTCCTTGATTTTTGCATATATGACACATGAATAGATGAGTAACTTGCATAGTTCATAAAATCTAAAGCCAAAAAATTAGCACAAGAAGTAGAAGGCATGAAAATATTGTAACTCAGTTTGCACATATAAGTGAAGCTCTTACTCATTTCAAAAGATTGACAATGTTCATCATTAAACCATCCCAACATTGGTGAATAAACCTTACTTGCATCAAATTTACATGCTACAACATGCTTAAATAAGCAAACATGCAATAAGTCATTCAACACAGAATCATCACCAAGATTAGAGGTCATATCAAAATGATTAAACATTGGTTCTTTTGCATCAATAGTTAATTCAATGGGTGCACTCAAAATTGTTGGTATTTTAGTTGTTTGATCACATGGCAAAGTCAAATTATCAACGTAGTCCTCTAAAATAGGTGGTGTGATCAAAGTAGTGGGTAGCTCATCAGATGGTGCATTCAAATTGACAAGGCATTCATCATTCTCATGTAGAGATGGAAGATCAGTACCTTTGTCATTACCTCTTATGATCAACTCAGATGATGTAGCCACTCTCGGGGCCGATGTGTCACATGGTGGAGGCGATGTAGTCCTGATAACAACGGATGTGGTTGTCATAGTATGCCTAGTAGTTGAAGGAACAATCATATCAACTATTGGAATGTGCACCGTGCGCTTGTTCTCCTCGTGGCCAACACGTCGTTTTATTTCCTGTTCAGCTTTGCAAGCAAGATGAAACAAATGGTCCATAGGATAACACTCTTCATGAATTAGTATCTTTTGAATATCACGGTTTAATCCTCCCCAAAATCTATCCATAAAATCATCTTCACTTTCTTCTAAAGAGGAATGCAACAAGGTAGTTTGTAAATCATCATAATATTTTGTTACAGTTTCACTACCTTGTTTTAAGTGTTGCAACTTCTTAATCATGTCACGAGTATAATAAGCAGGGACGAAAGTATGTCGCATGGCAAGTTTCAAATCATCCCAAGTAGTAGGTATATAATCAGGGTGTAACCGACAATATTCACTCCACCAAACCAAAGCATAACCAGTGAAAGAACCAACCGCAACCTTAACCTTTTTATGTTCATTGAAATTATGGGAAGCAAATATATTTTTTATGTCGAACTCCCATTCAATATATAAAGCAGGTTTAAAACGGCCATTAAATGGTGGTATAGATACATTAACCTGATCATGTGCATTTGGATGTTCGTGCATCTCTCGTGACGGTTGTGGTATTTGCAAAGGTGGTGGCACGTCTCCCGCGATCGACAAAGCCCATGAATTGACTCTGGATCCTGTCATGATTAGTAGAACAAGAAACAAAACCCAAAAATAATGTTCCTATAACTACTTGGATGTGGTGGTTAAACGCTCACAGTAAAGCAAATATCAATGTCTTACAAGTTCTTACCATGCAGCAGGCGGTGATCGGCAACCAGCGGTGTCAAGTAACTCCGAATATTGAGTAAAGCGATTGCCAGGGAAGCGTACGTACACACGGTGTAGAAATATGTGGAGCTGGGTTGGCTATATATGGTAGCAAAAGATTAGCAATAATCAATTCAAAGATGCAATGTTGAATAAACGCTCAACGACGGTACTGTGCTGGTCCTAGGCTAGACCGGACTAGAGACGCGAGCCTAGAACACTAATGAGGTCACGTCGTAGCACAACCAGCATCAATGAAGGATACAAAGTAGCTCTCGACCGCAAGATATAAATGAAGATCACAACGGCAGTAAAGATAATGATGTGAAACAATAGCCAAGCTGTTTTACTGAACAGTGCACAAAACAGATTCCAATCCGAATTCAGGTACGAGATTGATTCTAGATAGATCCAATTTTTTTTCTTCTCTCTTTTTTTTTCTCACGCTTTTTTTCTTTTTCTTCTCCCTCTTTTTCTTTTTTTTTCTTTCCTTTTTTCTCTCTTTTTTTTCTTTATCTTTTTTTCTCTCTCCCTCTTTCCAAAACAAACTAGATAAGATGTAGATTGGATCAAGCGAAGATGGGAACGATCTCAACTATGATTATGACAATGAACGGTGGGTAGCACATGGAGGAAATTGATGGATGGGTGGTGGACAGCAGAAGGGATAACGATGCAGCGGCGACGTGACTAATGTGAACAGAACTTGAAACTCTAAACGACCTAGACACTAAGACCAGCAACTCGACACGACGATGCAACCGATAATTCAACTATGCAAGCAATGAAAAGAAAATTGCAAAGGCTCAGACTGGCTTGGACAAAGGATGAATAGATCTAACTCTTTTTTGTGGATTTTTCTTGGACAATAGGTAAGAAAATAAATCTAATCTAGGAAAACTGGAAATTCTCACCGAGCAACCTGAAAACTGATACCACTTGATGGAGGCGGGGTGTCCCGATCTTTCGATGAGATGATAACTATCGATTTGGTGGCGACGACTTTGACGATCCGACTACAAACGTGCACGACGTTGCGCCTTAGCAATCGCTAAACCAACTCCGAGAGGTTATTGATCACGCCGGAGCACAATCAACCTGACCACGAAGGTCTATTCCTGCAAGCAATCGAAGAACAAGCAAGAATATGATAAAAGCAATCTGAATATTGCGAGTATATATGAAGTATTGATAAAGGTGGGGATCCGTAAGCGGTCTTGGTCTGGTCGTTGGACACAAACGAAGTACACGAAGTTGCAATGGCTAACTTTTAACTAAACAAATCCCAAGGAAAAGCTACTAGATGGATCTACTTATATAGGAGCAAGGGGTGGCGGCCAAGGAGGTGGGAGGACATCCCAAGGCAGCCTAAAACTAAATCTAGGTCGTACAAGGCCAATGGGCCCAAGTGGAGGTGATGTAACACCTTTGGACTTGTAGTTTGACTCGGATTCTGCTGCAGCATCAGATTGTTTCGTCCACAACTCAACGCTCCGGACGAATTTGAAGGTGATTCCAATTGGGTTGGAAAGTGCACGAAATCTAGTTTCCAACAAAAAAAGAATCACCCAATTCGGAGTCCGTATGAAAAACTTGTGTGCGTTTTGAGTCAGGTGTGTCTGTGCAGTCCGAATCTGAATCCAGAACGTGAGAGACTTGGACTTTATCTTCTCTTGGGCCAAAAGTGACGTGAGAGAACTTTTTGGACAGCAAATAAACATCTCTTTCTTCCTTATCTTCATATGTGGATTGTACAAATGTCCCATACACCTGCAATTAGACAAAACACAAAAGTGTGTGAAGTATTTTTGTTCTGGATAACATAAATAGATTATTGAATAGTTTGCACTAGAAATCACCTGACAAATATGCATATATGCAATATTTTTGGTCATATCCAAGGTAGTCATGTCCTCATCATATATGGCAGCGGTGGTAGTATTTGGATATGGATCGGTGGTGGTATATGGACACGGATTGGTGGTGGTATATGGATACGGATTCGGAGCGGTGGTGGTAGATGGCAGGGGCGATGATGATGGTGCGGCGACGGCGTGACAACTTGTGAACAGAACTCGAAACTCTAAAAGACTAGACGCTAAGACCAGCAACTGAACACGACGATGCAACCGCAAATTCAACAAAGCAAATACAGAAAAGATTATGCAAGGCTCAGATTGGTTCGGATGGGATGAACTAACCCTAATTTTTTTTTTGGCTTTTTCGTGGACTATAGGTATGAAGAACAGACTCGATCTAAACTACGAAAAACTGTAAAATCTCACCGAGCAACCTGGAAATCTGATACCACTTGATAGAGGCGGAGGTGTCCCGTCTTTCGATGAGATGGTGGATTTCGCTTTGGTGGAAGTCGACTTTGACGATCCGACTACGAACGTGCGAGGACGTCGCGCCTTAGCAATCGCTAAACCGACTCCGAGAGGTTATTGACCACGCCGGAGCACGATCAACCTGACCACGAGGGTCTGTTTCCTGCGAGCAAACGAAGAACAAGCAAGAAACTAAGATTGCAATCTGGATATTGCGAATATAAGATGAAAGCTTTATTGATCAAGGTGGGGTTCTGTGACGCCTTTGTCTGGTCGTTGAACACAAACGAAGTACGCGAAGTTGCAGCTATGGCGAACTTTTAATCTAAACAAAACCCAACGTCTAAACGATGCCCTAAGGGCTGTATATATGGAGGAAGAGGGGGGAATTTCGTGGCCCTTGGTGGAGGGGTCCGAAATCAACCCTATCTCTTGTTTCCCCACACATACGGACTCTAAAAATAGCCTATACTTATGTATTTCGAAATTACATGGGCCTGGCCCAATAATAAGGTGACGCAGCACCTAAAATAGCCTCGGGACGAAATTTATGAAGTGGCATCTTGTATATTTCGTCCAAGGCTTCATGCACCCATTATGGTGGCTTCAAAGTCCTGAAATCATCACTTGTAACTCCGTTCTTGTTTCCCTTGCGCATGCCATCATCTCCATGCTTGCTCTTGCTCCAATGTTCATCCTTCTCCAAGCTAGGCCCTTCATTTGTAAGCAAAACAAATGTATCCAATTTAGGCAGCATCATATTCTCATGAACATTAGAATCATTACCAAGAAACGAAAGTACCTGGTAATTTAGTTGGCGTGCACGAGCTCTAGTAATTGGTCCAGTATGTATAGCAGCAGGGGCTGTGGGTGTAACAATTGTATTGATGTCCTCATCATAGACCATGGCAATTTGATAAAAATTCTGTACACCATGGTAGAAACAATCACTATACTCTTGTTCATAAGGATAAAAATATTACTTTGCTTCCTATGACTCCTGATTCCATTTTGAAAGATGATATTAATAGAGCTAATAAAGCATAACAGGAGAAGAATAAGAGTGAAAATCAGATTGTGGCAAAAGAATTTGAGCAACAAATGAAGCCTAATAATAAACCATCTAGTGTTGCTTCTGAAATTAAATTGAAAAGTGCATGTTTATTTGCCACCAAATCTGATATTGATGAGCTAGATTTCAGCAAATCTGTTTGCTATGCTTTTGTGTGCAAAGAGGCATTATTTTCATTCGAGGACGTGGCTTCCTCTTTGCCTCCTGCTGTCACTAACATTTTGCAGGAGTTCGCTGACGTTTTTCCACAAGACGTGCCACCGGGATTACCGCCTATTCGAGGGATTGAGCATCAGATTGACTTAATTCCCGGTGCTTCACTGCCAAACCGTGCACCATACCGTACCAATCCAGAGGAGACGAAGGAGATTATGCGTCAAGTACAAGAGCTTCTCGACAAAGGTTATATACGCGAATCCCTTAGTCCTTGTGCTGTTCCTATTATTCTAGTGCCGAAAAAGGATGGTACATCATGTATGTGTGTTGATTGTAGAGGCATTAATAATATTACTATTCGTTATCGTCATCCTATTCCTAGGCTAGATGATATGCTTGATGAATTGAGTGGCTCTACAATATTTTCCAAAGTTGATTTGCGTAGTGGCTACCATCAAATTCGTATGAAATTGGGAGATGAATGGAAAACAGCATTTAAAACTAAGTTTGGATTATATGAGTGGTTAGTCATGCCTTTTGGGTTAACTAATGCACCTAGTACTTTCATGAGATTAATGAACGAAGTTTTACATGCTTTCATTGGACGATTTGTGGTAGTTTACTTTGATGACATATTGATTTATAGCAGATCTTTGGAAGAACATTTGGAACATTTACGTGCTGTTTTTATTGCTCTACGTGATGCACGTTTGTTTGGTAACCTTGGGAAGTGCACCTTTTGCACCGACCGAGTATCTTTTCTTGGCTATGTTGTTACTCCACAGGGAATTGAAGTTGATAAAGCCAAGATTGAAGCTATTGAGAGTTGGCCGCAGCCCAAAACTGATAGAGGCGAGGGTCCCGATCTTTCGATGAGATGATGGATATCGCTTTGGTGGAAGTCGACTTTGACGATCCGACTACGAACGTGCGAGGACGTCGCGCCTTAGCAATCGCTAAACCAACTCCGAGAGGTTATTGACCACGCCGGAGCACGATCAACCTGACCACGAGGGTCTGTTTCCTGCGAGCAAACGAAGAACAAGCAAGAAACTAAGATTGCAATCTGGATATTGCGAATATAAGATGAAAGCTTTATTGATCAAGGTGGGGTTCTGTGACGCCTTTGTCTGGTCGTTGAACACAAACGAAGTACGCGAAGTTGCAGCTATGGCGAACTTTTAATCTAAACAAAACCCAAGGAAAAGCTACTAGATGGATCTACTTATATAGGAGCAAGGGGTGGAGGCCAAGGAGGTGGGAGGACGTCCCAAGGCAGCCTAAAACTAAATCTAGGTCGTACAAGGCCAATGGGCCCAAGTGGAGGTGATGTAACACCTTTGGACTTGTAGTTTGACTCGGATTCTGCTGCAGCATCAGATTGTTTCGTCCACAACTCAACGCTCCGGACGAATTTGAAGGTGATTCCAATTGGGTTGGAAAGTGCACGAAATCTAGTTTCCAACAAAAAAAGAATCACCCAATTCGGAGTCCGTATGAAAAACTAGTGTGTGTTTTGAGTCAGGTGTGTCTGTGCAGTCCGAATCTGAATCCAGAACGTGAGAGACTTGGACTCTATCTTCTCTTGGGCCAAAAGTGACGTGAGAGAACTTTTTGGACAGCAAATAAACATCTCTTTCTTCCTTATCTTCATATGTGGATTGTACAAATGTCCCATACACCTGCAATTAGACAAAACACAAAAGTGTGTGAAGTATTTTTGTTCTGGGTAACATAAATAGATTATTGAATAATTTGCACTAGAAATCACCTGACAAATATGCATATATGCAATATTTTTGGTCATATCCAAGGTAGTCATGTCCTCATCAGTGGCTCTTGCACGTTTTCTGGGTGGATTAAATAGAGAGATTCAGACCATTCTAGACTATAAGGAGTATACTAATCTCACTCGTTTATTCCATCTTGCTTGTAAAGCTGAACGTGAAGTGCAGGATCGACAAGCATTGGGGCGAACTAACTTTTTTGCAGGCCGACCTTCATCATGGACACCACGTGCATCTTCTACTTCAACTGCACCAGCACCTCCATCCGGTGCCACCTCCAGCCGTGATACAAGAAAACAGGCACAACCACCATTATCTTCCAAGAGCGCACCTGCGGGTCCGGCACAGCGTTCTTCTTCTTCCATGGCATCAACAGGGCACACAAGTGATATTATTTGTCGTCGTTGTAAGGGAGGAGGTCATTATGCGAGGGAATGCAAATCTCCGCGTGTGATGATTGCTACCGCGGATGGTGGATATGAGTCCGCTAGTGACTATGATGAGGAGACATTGGCTCTTATTACACGTGAAGAACATGGTGGAGATGATTCTGATCATGAGACGCAATACATGGCTCCTGAAGACGCTGACAGGTATGAATGTTTAGTTGCTCAACGTGTTTTGAGTGTGCAGGTCACACAAGCTGAGCAAAATCAGAGGCACAATTTGTTCCATACCAAGGCAGTTGTGAAGGAACGTTCTGTGCGCGTCATAATAGACGGAGGGAGCTGCAACAACTTGGCTAGCATGGAGATGGTGGAGAAGCTTTCTCTCACCACAAGACCACATCCACATCCTTACTACATCCAATGGTTCAACAACAGCGGCAAGGTTAAGGTAACACGTACTGTTCGTGTGCATTTTAGTATCTCTACATATGCTGATTATGTTGATTGTGATGTGGTACCTATGCAAGCATGTTCCTTATTACTTGGTAGACCATGGCAATTTGATAAAATTTCTGTACGCCATGGTAGAAACAATCACTATACTCTTGTTCATAAGGATAAAAATATTACTTTGCTTCCTATGACTCCTGATTCCATTTTGAAAGATGATATTAATAGAGCTAATAAAGCACAACTGGAGAAGAATAAGAGTGAAAATCAGATTGTGGCAAAAGAATTTGAGCAACAAATGAAGCCTAATAATAAACCATCTAGTGTTGCTTCTGAAATTAAATTGAAAAGTGCCTGTTTATTTGCCACCAAATCTGATATTGATGAGCTAGATTTCAGCAAATCTGTTTGCTATGCTTTTGTGTGCAAAGAGGCATTATTTTCATTCGAGGACGTGCCTTCCTCTTTGCCTCCTGCTGTCACTAACATTTTGCAGGAGTTCGCTGACGTTTTTCCACAAGACGTGCCACCGGGATTACCGCCTATTCGAGGGATTGAGCATCAGATTGACTTAATTCCCGGTGCTTCACTGCCAAACCGTGCACCATACCGTACCAATCCAGAGGAGACGAAGGAGATTATGCGTCAAGTACAAGAGCTTCTCGACAAAGGTTATATACGCGAATCCCTTAGTCCTTGTGCTGTTCCTATTATTCTAGTGCCGAAAAAGGATGGTACATCATGTATGTGTGTTGATTGTAGAGGCATTAATAATATTACTATTCGTTATCGTCATCCTATTCCTAGGCTAGATGATATGCTTGATGAATTGAGTGGCTCTACAATATTCTCCAAAGTTGATTTGCGTAGTGGCTACCATCAAATTCGTATGAAATTGGGAGATGAATGGAAAACAGCATTTAAAACTAAGTTTGGATTATATGAGTGGTTAGTCATGCCTTTTGGGTTAACTAATGCACCTAGTACTTTCATGAGATTAATGAACGAAGTTTTACGTGCTTTCATTGGACGATTTGTGGTAGTTTACTTTGATGACATATTGATTTATAGCAGATCTTTGGAAGAACATTTGGAACATTTACGTGCTGTTTTTATTGCTCGCAGGAAACAGACCCTCGTGGTCAGGTTGATCGTGCTCCGGCGTGGTCAATAACCTCTCGGAGTTGGTTTAGCGATTGCTAAGGCGCGACGTCCTCGCACGTTCGTAGTCGGATCGTCAAAGTCGACTTCCACCAAAGCGAAATCCACCATCTCATCGAAAGACGGGACACCTCCGCCTCTATCAGACACCATCACCAACAAGAACGTGAAGGTCAGGAGCTCTACATCAACAACCGCTCAATGACTTCACCATCTCCCTTGGCATCTTCGCCAAGCGGCTTCAAGGCATCTTCGCCTATGGACATACAGCATCTTCGCCAACAAGAACCCCAAGACTACGCTCAAGAGAAGCTCCCCAAGCTCAAGTCCGCGACTTCCACGAGCTACTACGACCTCGACATCGACCACGCAATTCCTTTCTATGGGACTCAAGAACCCGAAGAGTACCTCGAGTGGGAGCGTTTGATGGACGACTACCTCAAGCTACATCAAGTTCGTCCCGAAGATCAAGTGAAGTGCGCCACAAGAAACTTCCATGACTACGCCTCGATATGGTGGCTTCACACACCTTCGGAGAGCTACGAGATGAGTTGGCCCAAGACGAAGAGAGCTTTACGGTGAGAGTTTGTGCCTCCAACCTACACGGAACAACTTCGACGCCAATTGGAGAACACCACCCAAGGATCCAAGTCCATCGACAAGTACTCCAAGGAGATGATGATTGCCTTGCGACGAGCCGGCGTGGACGACCCCATTTCGATGAAGTTCCACTTCATGAAGGGATTGCACAACGACATCTCCAAGACCATCTTCCTCGAGAACTACAAGTCCATCGACGACTACTACATTGGTGCTATCAAGGCGGAACAAGAACTCATGAAGGCCAAGGCTTTTCTCCCCCAAGCAAACTTCGCGGCGACCAAGCTCTACGACAAGCATGAGGCTAGTACCACCAAGATGTCCAAGCCCGACGAGCTCCAAGACGATGCTCCCAAGTTTGACTTCACCGCCATCCCTCTTTGTGGCATTGATGGTGCCGAGTCTACTTCGACTCTTTTTCAAGACGATGTGGCGACGAGTACGACTATGGAGACCCTCAAGGACCAAGCTTTGGAGGCAAGCGACAAGGTGGCGAGCAAGGATGATGCTTCCATCTTTGGAGGCGAGAGTGATGATGTGTCATTTTCGGCCTTCATCTATGGCGACGGTGACGAGATGATCGAGCATGGGATTTTCCCTTCGGTCATGGAGGAGAGTGATGATGTGCCATCTTCGGCCTTCATCCACGGCGACGACGACGAGATGGTTGAGCATGGGATCTTCCCTTCGACCACGGCGACCTATGATGACTTGAGTGACTTGTGCCACCATATTGAGAGTGAGAGTGACTTCACCACTAGCCCCATATATGATGAGTTGCCACAATTCCCATGTGAGGAGAGCCACAACCCCCACCACTTGAGTGAGATGAGTGACTCCACCATACGTGAGTTCGAGTGCACCTATTTTGAGGGAGTGAGTGAACCACCACATAGAGAGAGTGAGATAGTTGATAGGTCTCGTGAGGCCATTTGCATTTCTAACAACTTGACCTCTACCTCTATTGTGTCTTCTCGTTTGGTGCTAGGTCCCATTTATGATGACGCGCCGATCCTCGACGACTTCGTCCTCCCTTTGGACAAGACGATGGCCATGGTGGATTATGATGCACCGCCCACATGGTTCCATCAAGATGATGATGATGACCACCATTTGGTCTTTCCCACCTCACCTACACCACTTGAGTGGAATGACAAAGGTAATATAGGTGAAGGTGATGCTCTAGTCCCACTAGTGGACATTCTTGACATTGATTGCTTGCATGATGTTGATCCACCTATTGCCATGCTTCATGCTAGTATGATTTCCCCAGGCGATGATTTGCCCATGTATGATGAGTATGATGATTCTATTGTGGAGTCTATTAGTTGTGATGCCATGTTACATAGGATTTCTTGTGACAATTCTTTAGGTCACATCATGTTTGATAATCCGCTTGACTTGTCATATGCTATGCATGAGATCAACCATATGTCTTTTTTGCAATCTCTTCATAGTGACTATGCATATGCCATTAAAATAAACCCAATTTGCACATATGGCATAGATGACAAGCCCATGGTTATTGGCATTTGTTTTTCTTGTGATGATATTGATATGCTCCCTTTGCATCATATATCTCATATGCCATGCCATGACCACCTAGCATCGGATATGCATTGTTTTGGATGTTGTCCATTTTCTCCATGTGATGTTTCCGATATTGCTCATGAGGAGACCCCCATAGTTTCCTCATACATTTTAGGAGATTTTTGATAGAGGCAAAGGTGTCCCGTCTTTCGATGAGATGATGGATATCGCTTTGGTGGCAGTCGACTTTGACGATCCGACTACGAACGTGCGAGGACGTCGCGCCTTAGCAATCGCTAAACCAACTTCGAGAGGTTATTGACCACGCCGGAGCACGATTAACCTGACCACGAGGGTCTATTTCCTGCGAGCAAACGAAGAACAAGCAAGAAACTGAGATTGCAATCTGGATATTGCGAATATAAGATGAAAGCTTTATTGATCAAGGTGGGGTTCTGTGACGCCTTTGTCTGGTCGTTGAACACAAACGAAGTACGCGAAGTTGCAGCTATGGCGAACTTTTAATCTAAACAAAACCCAAAGTCTAAACGATGCCCTAAGGGCTGTATATATGGAGGAAGAGGGGGGGAATTTCGTGGCCCTTGGTGGAGGGGTCCGAAATCAACCCTATCTCTTGTTTCCCCACACATACGGACTCTAAAAATAGCCTATACTTATGTATTTCGAAATTACATGGGCCTGGCCCAATAATAAGGTGAAGCAGCACCTAAAATAGCCTCGGGACGAAATTTATGAAGTGGCATCTCGTATATTTCGTCCAAGGCTTCATGCACCCATTATGGTGGCTTCAAAGTCCTGAAATCATCACTTGTAACTCCGTTCTTGTTCCCCTTGCGCATGCCATCATCTCCATGCTTGTTCTTGCTCCAATGTTCATCCTTCTCCAAGCTAGGCCCTTCATTTGTAAGCAACACAAATGTATCCAATTTAGGCAGCATCATATTCTCATGAACATTAGAATCGTTACCAAGAAACGAAAGTACCTGGTAATTTAGTTGGCGTGCACGAGCTCTAGTAATTGGTCCAGTATGTATAGCAGCAGGGGCTGTGGGTGTAATAATTGTATTGATGTCCTCATCATCCTCCACTTCTTGAAATGAAGTCGTCCTCGACGGAAGTTCATCTTCCTCACCCAAATAAGGCTTCAAATCTGCAATGTTAAAAGTGGGACTAACCCCAAAATCTGCAGGCAGCTCAAGTTTATATGCATTATCATTTATTTTCTCCAACACCTTAAAGGGACCATCAGCACGTGGCATTAGCTTTGATTTGCGCAAATCAGGAAATCTATCCTTACGCAAATGTAACCAAACAAGATCTCCAGGTGCAAACACAACATGTTTTCTACCCTTATCTCCAGCAAGTTTATATTTAGCATTCATACGCTCAATGTTTTCCTTAGTTAACTCATGCATTTTTAAAATCAATTCAGCACGTTGTTTAGCATCAAAATTAACCTTCTCCGAAGATGGAAGAGGCAACAAATCAATAGGTGCACGAGGTAGGAAACCATACACAACTTCAAAAGGGCACATCTTAGTAGTAGAATGCAATGAACGATTATAAGCAAATTCAATATGAGGCAAGCATTCCTCCCACATTTTCTTATTATTCTTCAAAACAGCCCTAAGCATAGTAGACAACGTTCTATTGACTACTTCAGTTTGTCCATCAGTTTGGGGTGGCAAGTAGTACTAAAAAGCAGTTTAGTCCCCAACTTAGCCCATAAACATCTCCAAAAGTGGCTAAGAAATTTAGTATCACGATCTGAAACAATAGTATTTGGCACACCATGCAAGCGAATAATTTCACGAAAGAACAAATCAGCAACATTAACAGCATCATCGCTTTTATGACATGGTATAAAGTGTGCCATTTTCGAGAATCTATCCACGACAACAAATATGCTATCCCTCCCCTTCTTTGTTCGAGGTAAACCTAAAACAAAGTCCATAGATATATCCTCCCAAGGAACACTAGGTACAGGCAAAGGCATATATAAACCATGAGGATTGAGTCGTGACTTAGCTTTTTGACATGTAGTGCATCGAGCAATAAAACGCTCAACATCCCGTCTCATCTTTGGCCAAAAGAAATGTGTAGCAAGTACGTCCTCCGTCTTCTTCACGCCAAAGTGTCCCATTAATCCTCCTCCATGCGCCTCCTGCAACAACAAAAGACGAACGGAGCTAGCTGGAATGCTTAGCTTGTTAGCACGAAACACAAATCCATCGTTAACGACAAACTTGTTCCACATTCTTCCTTCTTTACAATTCTGCATTACATCTTTAAAATCAGCATCATGCACATATTGATCTTTGATGGTCTCCAAACCAAATATTTTGAAGTCAAGTTGTGAAAGCATAGTATAGCGACGAGACAATGCATCAGCAATAACATTTTCTTTTCCCTTCTTGTGTTTAATGACATAAGGGAAAGTCTCAACGAATTCAACCCATTTAGCATGTCTACGATCCAGTTTAGCTTGACTTTTAATATGTTTCAAAGATTCATGATCAGAATGTATAACAAATTCTTTGGGCCATAAATAATGTTGCCATGTTTCTAAAGTCTGAACAAGAGCATATAATTCTTTATCATAAGTAGAATAATTCAGACTAGGCCCACTCAATTTTTCAGAAAAGTATGCAACGGGTTTGCCATCTTGTAATAACACACCTCCTAATCCAATTCCACTAGCATCACATTCAAGCTCAAAAGTCTTATTAAAATCAGGAAGTTGGAGTAAAGGAGCATGTGTCAACTTATCTTTCAATACGGAGAAGGCTTCTTCCTGTGCGGTACCCCAAAGAAAAGGCACATCTTTCTTTGTAAGCTCATTGAGAGGTGCAGCAATGGTGCTGAAATCTCTCACAAAACGCAACCGACGATGCAACCGATAATTCAACTATGCAAGCAATGAAAAGAAAATTGCAAAGGCTCAGACTGGCTTGGACCAAGGATGAATAGATCTAACTCTTTTTTGTGGCTTTTTCTTGGACAATAGGTAAGAAAATAAATCTAATCTAGGAAAACTGGAAATTCTCACCGAGCAACCTGAAAACTGATACCACTTGATAGAGGCGGAGGTGTCCCGTCTTTCGATGAGATGGTGGATTTCGCTTTGGTGGAAGTCGACTTTGACGATCCGACTACGAACGTGCGAGGACGTCGCGCCTTAGCAATCGCTAAACCAACTCCGAGAGGTTATTGACCACGCCGGAGCACGATCAACCTGACCACGAGGGTCTGTTTCCTGCGAGCAAACGAAGAACAAGCAAGAAACTAAGATTGCAATCTGGATATTGCGAATATAAGATGAAAGCTTTATTGATCAAGGTGGGGTTCTGTGACGCCTTTGTCTGGTCGTTGAACACAAACGAAGTACGCGAAGTTGCAGCTATGGCGAACTTTTAATCTAAACAAAACCCAAAGTCTAAACGATGCCCTAAGGGCTGTATATATGGAGGAAGAGGGGGAGAATTTCGTGGCCCTTGGTGGAGGGGTCCGAAATCAACCCTATCTCTTGTTTCCCCACACATATGGACTCTAAAAATAGCCTATACTTATGTATTTCGAAATTACATGGGCCTGGCCCAATAATAAGGTGACGCAGCACCTAAAATAGCCTCGGGACGAAATTTATGAAGTGGCGTCTTGTATATTTCGTCCAAGGCTTCATGCACCCATTATGGTGGCTTCAAAGTCCTGAAATCATCACTTGTAACTCCGTTCTTGTTTCCCTTGCGCATGCCATCATCTCCATGCTTCTTCTTGCTCCAATGTTCATCCTTCTCCAAGCTAGGCCCTTCATTTGTAAGCAAAACAAATGTATCCAATTTAGGCAGCATCATATTCTCATGAACATTAGAATCATTACCAAGAAACGAAAGTACCTGGTAATTTAGTTGGCGTGCACGAGCTCTAGTAATTGGTCCAGTATGTATAGCAGCAGGGGCTGTGGGTGTAACAATTGTATTGATGTCCTCATCAGTCTTGTGGTGAGAGAAAGCTTCTCCACCATCTCCATGCTAGCCAAGTTGTTGCAGCTCCCTCCATCTATTATGACGCGCACAGAACGTTCCTTCACAACTCCCTTGGTATGGAACAAATTGTGCCTTTGATTTTGCTCAGCTTGTGTGACCTGCACACTCAAAACACGTTGAGCAACTAAACATTCATACCTGTCAGCGTCTTCAGGAGCCATGTATTGCGTCTCATGATCAGAATCATCTCCACCATGTTCTTCACGTGTAATAAGAGCCAATGTCTCCTCATCATAGTCACTAGCGGACTCATATCCACCATCCGCGGTAGCAATCATCACACGCGGAGATTTGCATTCCCTCGCATAATGACCTCCTCCCTTACAACGACGACAAATAATATCACTTGTGTGCCCTGTTGATGCCATGGAAGAAGAAGAACGCTGTGCAGGCCCCGCAGGTGCGCTCTTGGCAGATAATGGTGGTTGTTCCTGTTTTCTTGTATCACGACTGTAGGAGGCACCTGATTGAGGTGCTGGTGCAGTTGAAGTAGAAGATGCACGCGGCGTCCATGAGGAAGGTCGGCCTGCAGAAAAGTTAGTTCGCGCCAATGCTTGTCGATCCTGCACTTCACGTTCAGCTTTACAAGCAAGATGGAATAAACGAGTGATATTAGTATACTCCTTATATTCTAGAATGGTCTGAATCTCTCTATTTAATCCACCCAGAAAACGTGCAAGCATAGCTTCATTCTCCTCAACAATACCACATCGAATCATGCCAGTTTGTAATTCCTGATAATATTCTTCTACAGAATTTTTTCCTTGTCTTAAACGCTGCAATTTTTGAAGCAATTCACGTTGATAATATGGTGGAACCCAACGCGTACGCATAGCAGTTTTCAAAGCAGCCCAAGTAGTTGGAATAGGATATAATCTACAATGTTCAGACCACCATACACATGCAAAACTAGTGAAAGCACAAACAGCAGCAGCAACTCGTCTCTCCTCAGGATATTGTAAACATGTAAATCGTTGTTCAGTTTCTAACTCCCAAGTAAGATATATATCAGGAACATATCTACCCTCAAATGGTGGAATATTCAATTTCAGTTTAGGAATATGGACATCATCGCGTACCTGAGGTGGTGGTGCAGGCCTACCATTACGAATATATACCTGAGGTCGACCTGCTGGTGGTGGTACAGGTGGCTGCACGTAGTGTTGATTTTGATCAACCTCATCCTCATAGCCTCCCACATAATCATCCTCCTCCGCATCAGCAGCAGGAGCCACAGAAGTATCAACAGCAGCACCAACAGTTTGGCCAAACGCAAGAGGAACACGGCTTGCTCGGCGGAGGTCTGCTTCGCGACGTGGAGGTAGTCGTTGTTGTTGTTGTTGGAGAGGTGCGTTAGGTACAGCGGGTGGTGGTGGTGGAAGACGCGCGAGCAATTCATTAAACTTGTTATCGAGCTTTGTTTCGAACGTCTTCTCAAGGCCAGTGATCTTCTCCATGGCCTCTTCAAAATTGTTCAGGACATCTTGCACCTGTTCAGTCATCATTTGCTGAAACTTATCATGAAGCTCCTTGTTCGATAAATTCTCCCAGTCAATCTCGTCGGCTTGTGATCCTGGCATGGTTAGCAGCAATGGAAACACACAAGAATATGATCCTACAGACTACGAACAAGTGGTGGTGGTGGGTGTCACAAATCCGTCAAGCAAATCTCAAATTCTTACCAGTTCTTACCCAGCAGCAGGCGGTGATCGGCAACCGTTGTAGTCAAAAACTCTCAAAGCTTGGATAGAGCGATTACCAGGGAGAGTCGAACACACGACGTAGATGTATGTGGAGCTGGGAAGGCTTATAGTATGGTAGCAAAAAGGGTCAGCAATAATCAATTCAGAGATGCAAAGTTGAATAAACGCTCAACGACGGTACTGTGCTGGTCCTAGGCTAGACTGTGCTAGAGACGCGAGCCTAGAACACCAACAAAATCACGGCGCGGCACGTAAACAAGGGAAAAGCACACTCTGAATTTTTTTTTCGCTCTTTTTTTTTGCGCTGCTTTTTTTTTGCGAAAAATCACTATAATGGCGAGTGTCTCAAAACTCTTCCTAGCTCAAACGGACAGGATGGGCACGGAATTTTTTTCGACCAATTTTTTTTTTTTCGACTGCCCGGACCCAAAAACTGGAAACGGGTCAAAAAAAACTTCCTATAATGGCACCTGTCTCAAAACACTCAGAAACACCTAAAAATAGGATAGCCAGAAATTTTTTCGAAAAATGCGTTTTCGAAAATTTTTGGGCCTAAACGGAGCGTGGCTACCCGACTCGGAATTTTTGGGCCCAATCTAATTTTTTTTATTTTTTTTTCCGAAACCTACTCCGGCAAGGAAACACGAATCGGAATCTAGATTGATCCCGAAAACAAACCTAATAAGCAAGGAACTCGGATTGGTGGTGGATATATGGTGGTGGTATATGGCAGCGGTGGTAGTATTTGGATATGGATCGGTGGTGGTATATGGACACGGATTGGTGGTGGTATATGGATACGGATTCGGAGCGGTGGTGGTAGATGGCAGGGGCGATGATGATGGTGCGGCGACGGCGTGACAACTTGTGAACAGAACTCGAAACTCTAAAAGACTAGACGCTAAGACCAGCAACTGAACACGACGATGCAACCGCAAATTCAACAAAGCAAATACAGAAAAGATTATGCAAGGCTCAGATTGGTTCGGATGGGATGAACTAACCCTAATTTTTTTTGGCTTTTTCGTGGACTATAGGTATGAAGAACAGACTCGATCTAAACTACGAAAAACTGTAAAATCTCACCGAGCAACCTGGAAATCTGATACCACTTGATAGAGGCGAGGGTCCTGATCTTTCGATGAGATGATGGATATCGCTTTGGTGGAAGTCGACTTTGACGATCCGACTACGAACGTGCGAGGACGTCGCGCCTTAGCAATCGCTAAACCAACTCCGAGAGGTTATTGACCACGCCGGAGCACGATCAACCTGACCACGAGGGTCTGTTTCCTGCGAGCAAACGAAGAACAAGCAAGAAACTAAGATTACAATCTGGATATTGCGAATATAAGATGAAAGCTTTATTGATCAAGGTGGGGTTCTGTGACGCCTTTGTCTGGTCGTTGAACACAAACGAAGTACGCGAAGTTGCAGCTATGGCGAACTTTTAATCTAAACAAAACCCAAAGTCTAAACGGTGCCCTAAGGGCTGTATATATGGAGGAAGAGAGGGGGAATTTCGTGGCCCTTGGTGGAGGGGTCCGAAATCAACCCTATCTCTTGTTTCCCCACACATACGGACTCTAAAAATAGCCTATACTTATGTATTTCGAAATTACATGGGCCTGGCCCAATAATAAGGTGACGCAGCACCTAAAATAGCCTCGGGACGAAATTTATGAAGTGACATCTTGTATATTTCGTCCAAGGCTTCATGCACCCATTATGGTGGCTTCAAAGTCCTGAAATCATCACTTGTAACTCCGTTCTTGTTCCCCTTGCGCATGCCATCATCTCCATGCTTGTTCTTGCTCCAATGTTCATCCTTCTCCAAGCTAGGCCCTTCATTTGTAAGCAAAACAAATGTATCCAATTTAGGCAGCATCATATTCTCATGAACATTAGAATCATTACCAAGAAACGAAAGTACCTGGTAATTTAGTTGGCGTGCACGAGCTCTAGTAATTGGTCCAGTATGTATAGCAGCAGGGGCTGTGGGTGTAACAATTGTATTGATGTCCTCATCACAGGAGGCGCATGGAGGAGGATTAATGGGACACTTTGGCGTGAAGAAGACGGAGGACGTACTTGCTACACATTTCTTTTGGCCAAAGATGAGACGGGATGTTGAGCGTTTTGTTGCTCGCTGCACTACATGTCAAAAAGCTAAGTCACGACTCAATCCTCATGGTTTATATATGCCTTTGCCTGTACCTAGTGTTCCTTGGGAGGATATATCTATGGACTTTGTTTTAGGTTTACCTCGAACAAAGAAGGGGAGGGATAACATATTTGTTGTCGTGGATAGATTCTCGAAAATGGCACACTTTATACCATGTCATAAAAGCGATGATGCTGTTAATGTTGCTGATTTGTTCTTTCGTGAAATTATTCGTTTGCATGGTGTGCCAAATACTATTGTTTCAGATCGTGATACTAAATTTCTTAGCCACTTTTGGAGATGTTTATGGGCTAAGTTGGGGACTAAACTGCTTTTTAGTACTACTTGTCACCCCCAAACTGATGGCCAAACTGAAGTAGTCAATAGAACATTGTCTACTATGCTTAGGGCTGTTTTGAAGAGTAATTAGAAAATGTGGGAGGAATGCTTGCCTCATATTGAATTTTCTTATAATCGTTCATTGCATTCTACTACTAAGATGTGCCCTTTTGAAGTTGTGTATGGTTTCCTACCTCGTGCACCTATTGATTTGTTGCCTCTTCCATCTTCGGAGAAGGTTAATTTTGATGCTAAACAACGTGCTGAATTGATTTTAAAAATGCATGAGTTAACTAAGGAAAACATTGAGCGTATGAATGCCAAATATAAACTTGCTGGAGATAAGGGTAGAAAACATGTTGTGTTTGCACCTGGAGATCTTGTTTGGTTACATTTGCGTAAGGATAGATTTCCTGATTTGCGCAAATCAAAGCTCATGCCACGGGCTGATGGTCCCTTTAAGGTGTTAGAGAAAATAAATGATAATGCATATAAACTTGAGCTGCCTGCAGATTTTGGGGTTAGTCCCACTTTTAACATTGCAGATTTGAAGCCTTATTTGGGTGAGGAAGATGAACTTCCGTCGAGGACGACTTCATTTCAAGAAGGGGAGGATGATGTGGACATCAATACAATTGTTACACCCACAGGCCCTGCTGCTATACATACTGGACCAATTACTAGAGCTCGCGCACGCCAACTAAATTACCAGGTACTTTCGTTTCTTGGTAATGATTCTAATGTTCATGAGAATATGATGCTGCCTAAATTGGATACATTTGTTTTGCTTACAAATAAAGGGCGTAGCTGGAGAAGGATGAACATTGGAGCAAGAAGAAGCATGGAGATGATGGCATGCGCAAGGGGAACAAGAATGGAGTTACAAGTGATGATTTCAGGACTTTGAAGCCACCATAATGGGCGCATGAAGCCTTGGACGAAATATACAAGATGCCACTTCATAAATTTCGTCCCGAGGTTACTATAGGTGCTGCGTCATCTTATTATTGGGCCAGGCCCATGTAATTTCGAAATACATAAGTATAGGCTATTTTTAGAGTCCGTATGTGTGGGGAAACAAGAGATAGGGTTGATTTCGGACCCCTCCACCAAGGGCCACGAAATTCCCCCCTCTTCCTCCATATATACATGATAGAGGCAAAGGTGTCCCGTCTTTCGATGAGATGATGGATTTCACTTTGGTGGAAGTCGACTTTGACGATTCGACTACGAACGTGCGAGGACGTCGCGCCTTAGCAATCGCTAAACCAACTCCGAGAGGTTATTGACCACGCCGGAGCACGATCAACCTGACGACGAGGGTCTGTTTCCTGCGAGCAAACGAAGAACAAGCAAAGAAACTGAGATTGCAATCTGGATATTGCAAATATAAGATGAAAGCTTTATTGATCAAGGTGGGGTTCTGTGACGCCTTTGTCTGGTCGTTGAACACAAACGAAGTACGCGAAGTTGCAGCTATGGCGAACTTTTAATCTAAACAAAACCCAAAGTCTAAACGGTGCCCTAAGGGCTGTATATATGGAGGAAGAGAGGGGGAATTTCGTGGCCCTTGGTGGAGGGGTCCGAAATCAACCCTATCTCTTGTTTCCCCACACATACGGACTCTAAAAATAGCCTATACTTATGTATTTCGAAATTACATGGGCCTGGCCCAATAAAAAGGTGACGCAGCACCTATAATAGCCTCGGGACGAAATTTATGAAGTGGCATCTTGTATATTTCGTCCAAGGCTTCATGCACCCATTATGGTGGCTTCAAACTCCTGAAATCATCACTTGTAACTCCGTTCTTGTTCCCCTTGCGCATGGCATCATCTCCATGCTTGTTCTTGCTCCAATGTTCATCCTTCTCCAAGCTAGGCCCTTCATTTGTAAGCAAAACAAATGTATCCAATTTAGGCAGCATCATATTCTCATGAACATTAGAATCATGACCAAGGAACGAAAGTACCTGATAATTTAATTGGCGTGCGCGAGCTCTAGTAATTGGTCCCGTATATGTAGCAGTAGGGGCTGTGGGTGTAACAATGGTATTGATGTCCTCATCATCCTCCCCTTCTTGAAATGAAGTCGTCCTCGACGGAAACTCATCTTCCTCACCCAAATAATGCTTCAAATCTGCAATGTTAAAAGTGGGACTAACCCCAAAATCTGCAGGCAGCTCAAGTTTATATGCATTATCATTTATTTTCTCTAACACCTTAAAGGGACCATCAGCACGTGGCATTAGCTTTGATTTGCGCAAATCAGGAAATCTATCCTTACGCAAATGTAACCAAACAAGATCTCCAGGTGCAAACACAACATGTTTTCTACCCTTATCTCCAGCAAGTTTATATTTAGCATTCATACGCTCAATGTTTTCTTTAGTTAACTCATGCATTTTTAAAATCAATTCAGCACGTTGTTTAGCATCAAAATTAACCTTCTCCGAAGATGGAAGAGGCAACAAATTAATAGGTGCACGAGGTAGGAAACCATACACAACTTCAAAAGGGCACATCTTAGTACTAGAATGCAATGAACGATTATAAGCAAATTCAATATGAGGCAAGCATTCCTCCCACATTTTCTTATTATTCTTCAAAACAGCCCTAAGCATAGTAGACAACGTTCTATTGACTACTTCAGTTTGTCCATCAGTTTGGGGGTGACAAGTAGTACTAAAAAGCAGTTTAGTCCCCAACTTAGCCCATAAACATCTCCAAAAGTGGCTAAGAAATTTAGTATCACAATCTGAAACAATAGTATTTGGCACACCATGCAAGCGAATAATTTCACGAAAGAACAAATCAGCAACATTAACAGCATCATCGCTTTTATGACATGGTATAAAGTGTGCCATTTTCGAGAATCTATCCACGACAACAAATATGCTATCCCTCCCCTTCTTTGTTCGAGGTAAACCTAAAACAAAGTCCATAGATATATCCTCCCAAGGAACACTAGGTACAGGCAAAGGCATATATAAACCATGAGGATTGAGTCGTGACTTAGCTTTTTGACATGTAGTGCATTGAGCAATAAAACGCTCAACATCCCGTCTCATCTTTGGCCAAAAGAAATGTGTAGCAAGTACGTCCTCCGTCTTCTTCACGCCAAAGTGTCCCATTAATCCTCCTCCATGCGCCTCCTGCAATAACAAAAGACGAACGGAGCTAGCTGGAATGCATAGCTTGTTAGCACGAAACACATATCCATCGTTAACGACGAACTTGTTCCACATTCTTCCTTCTTTACAATTCTGCATTACATTTTTAAAATCAGCATCATGCACATATTGATCTTTGATGGTCTCCAAACCAAATATTTTGAAGTCAAGTTGTGAAAGCGTATAGCGGCGAGACAATGCATCAGCAATAACATTTTCTTTTCGCTTCTTGTGTTTAATGACATAAGGAAAAGTCTCAATGAATTCAACCCATTTAGCATGTCTACGATTCAGTTTAGCTTGACTTTTAATATGTTTCAAAGATTCATGATCAGAATGTATAACAAATTCTTTGGGCCATAAATAATGTTGCCATGTTTCTAAAGTCCGAACAAGAGCATATAATTCTTTATCATAAGTAGAATAATTCAGACTAGGCCCACTCAATTTTTCAGAAAAGTATGCAACAGGTTTGCCATCTTGTAATAACACACCGCCTAATCCAATTCCACTAGCATCACATTCAAGCTCAAAAGTCTTATTAAAATCAGGAAGTTGGAGTAAAGGAGCATGTGTCAACTTATCTTTCAATACCGAGAAGGCTTCTTCCTGTGCGGTACCCCAAAGAAAAGGCACATCTTTCTTTGTAAGCTCATTGAGAGGTGCAGCAATGGTGCTGAAATCTCTCACGAAACGCCTATAGAATCCAGCGAGGCCAAGAAAACTCCTCACTTGTGTGACGTTTTGGGTTGCGGCCAACTCTCAATAGCTTCAATCTTGGCTTTATCAACTTCAATTCCCTGTGGAGTAACAACATAGCCAAGAAAAGATACTCGGTCGGTGCAAAAGGTGCACTACCCAAGGTTACCAAACAAGCGTGCATCACGTAGAGCAATAAAAACAGCACGTAAATGTTCCAAATGTTCTTCCAAAGATCTGCTATAAATCAGTATGTCATCAAAGTAAACTACCACAAATCGTCCAATGAAAGCACGTAAAACTTCGTTCATTAATCTCATGAAAGTACTAGGTGCATTAGTTAACCCAAAAGGCATGACTAACCACTCATATAATCCAAACTTAGTTTTGAATGCTGTTTTCCATTCATCTCCCAATTTCATACGAATTTGATGGTATCCACTACGCAAATCAACTTTGGAGAATATTGTAGAGCCACTCAATTCATCAAGCATATCATCTAGCCTAGGAATAGGATGACGATAACGAATAGTAATATTATTAATGCCTCTACAATCAACACACATACGTGATGTACCATCCTTTTTCGGCACTAGAATAATAGGAACAGCACAAGGACTAAGGGATTCGCCTATATAACCTTTGTCGAGAAGCTCTTGTACTTGACGCATAATCTCCTTCGTCTCCTCTGGATTGGTACGGTATGGTGCACGGTTTGGCAGTGAAGCACCGGGAATTAAGTCAATCTGATGCTCAATCCCTCGAATAGGCGGTAATCCCGGTGGCACGTCTTGTGGAAAGACGTCAGCGAACTCCTGCAAAATGTTAGTGACAGCAGGAGGCAAAGAGGAAGGCACGTCCTCGAATGAAAATAATGCCTCTTTGCACACAAAAGCATAGCAAACAGATTTGCTGAAATCTAGCTCATCAATATCAGATTTGGTGGCAAATAAACATACACTTTTCAATTTAATTTCGGAAGCAACACTAGATGGTTTATTATTAGGCTTCATTTGTTGCTCAAATTCTTTTGCCATAATCTGATTTTCACTCTTATTCTTCTCCTGTTTTGCTTTATTAGCTCTATTAATATCATCTTTCAAAATGGAATCAGGAGTCATAGGAAGCAAAGTAATATTTTTATCCTTATGAACAAGAGTATAGTGATTGTTTCTACCATGGTGTACAGAATTTTTATCAAATTGCCATGGTCTACCAAGTAATAAGGAACATGCTTGCATAGGTACCACATCACAATCAACATAATCAGCATATGTAGAGATACTAAAATGCACACGAACAGTATGTGTTACCTTAACCTTGCCGCTGTTGTTGAACCATTGGATGTAGTAAGGATGTGGATGTGGTCTTGTGGTGAGAGAAAGCTTCTCGACCATCTCCATGCTAGCCAAGTTGTTGCAGCTCCCTCCGTCTATTATGACGCGCACAGAACGTTCCTTCACAACTCCCTTGGTATGGAACAAATTGTGCCTCTGATTTTGCTCAGCTTGTGTGACCTGCACACTCAAAACACGTTGAGCAACTAAACATTCATACCTGTCAGCGTCTTCAGGAGCCATGTATTGCGTCTCATTATCAGAATCATCTCCACCATGTTCTTCACGTATAATAAGAGCCAATGTCTCCTCATCATAGTCACTAGCGGACTCATATCCACCACCCTCGGTAGCAATCATCACACGCGGAGATTTGCATTCTCTCGCATAATGACCTCCTCCCTTACAACGACGACAAATAATATCACTTGTGTGCCCTGTTGATGCCCTGGAAGAAGAAGAACTCTGTGCAGGCCCGGCAGGTGCGCTCTTGGCAGATAATGGTGGTTGTGCCTGTTTTCTTGTATCACGGCTGGAGGTGGCACCTGATGGAGGTGCTGGTGCAGTTGAAGTAGAAGATGCACGTGGTGTCCATGATGAAGGTCGGCCTGCAGAAAAGTTAGTTCGCGCCAATGCTTGTCGATCCTGCACTTCACGTTCAGCTTTACAAGCAAGATGGAATAAACGAGTGATATTAGTATACTCCTTATAGTCTAGAATGGTCTGAATCTCTCTATTTAATCCACCCAGAAAACGTGCAAGCATAGCTTCATTCTCCTCAACAATACCACATCTAATCATGCCAGTTTGTAATTCCTGATAATATTCTTCTACAGAATTTTTTCCTTGTCTTAAACGCTGCAATTTTTGAAGCAATTCACGTTGATAATATGGTGGAACCCAACGCGTACGCATAGCAGTTTTCAAAGCAGCCCAAGTAGTTGGAATAGGATATAATCTACAATGTTCAGACCACCATACACATGCAAAACTAGTGAAAGCACAAACAGCAGCAGCAACTCGTCTCTCCTCAGGATATTGTAAACATGTAAATCGTTGTTCAGTTTCTAACTCCCAAGTAAGATATATATCAGGAACATATCTACCCTCAAATGGTGGAGTATTCAATTTCAGTTTAGGAATATGGACATCATCTCGTACCTGAGGTGGTGGTGCAGGCCTACCATGACGAATATATACCTGAGGTCGACCTGCTGGTGGTGGTGCTGGTGGCTGCTCGTAGATCTGATTTTGATCAACCTCATCCTCATAATCACCCGCATACTCATCATCCTCCTGGGTACCAGCAGGAGCAGTAGCAGGAGCCAAAGAAGCACCAACAGCAGTAGCAGCGGCACCAGAAGTTTGTCCTGTCTCAATAGGAACACGCTGTGCTCGTCCATACTGATTCGGAAGGGGGCGTAGTTGTTGTTGTTGCAGAGGTGCGACAGGTGCAGCCGGTGGTGGAAGACGCGCAAGCAGTTCATTAAATCTGTTATCGAGCTTTGTTTCGAACGTCTTCTCAAGGCCAGTGATCTTCTCCATGGCCTCTTCAAAATTGTTCAGCACATCTTGTACCTGTTTGATGAGGACATCAATACAATTGTTACACCCACAGCCCCTGCTGCTATACATACTGGACCAATTACTAGAGCTCGTGCACGCCAACTAAATTACCAGGTACTTTCGTTTCTTGGTAATGATTCTAATGTTCATGAGAATATGATGCTGCCTAAATTGGATACATTTGTTTTGCTTACAAATGAAGGGCCTAGCTTGGAGAAGGATGAACATTGGAGCAAGAACAAGCATGGAGATGATGGCATGCGCAAGGGAAACAAGAACGGAGTTACAAGTGATGATTTCAGGACTTTGAAGCCACCATAATGGGTGCATGAAGCCTTGGACGAAATATACAAGACGCCACTTCATAAATTTCGTCCCGAGGCTATTTTAGGTGCTGCGTCACCTTATTATTGGGCCAGGCCCATGTAATTTCGAAATACATAAGTATAGGCTATTTTTAGAGTCCGTATGTGTGGGGAAACAAGAGATAGGGTTGATTTCAGACCCCTCCACCAAGGGCCACGAAATTCCCCCCCTCTTCCTCCATATATACAGCCCTTAGGGCATCGTTTAGACTTTGGGTTTTGTTTAGATTAAAAGTTCGCCATAGCTGCAACTTCGCGTACTTCGTTTGTGTTCAACGACCAGACAAAGGCGTCACAGAACCCCACCTTGATCAATAAAGCTTTCATCTTATATTCGCAATATCCAGATTGCAATCTCAGTTTCTTGCTTGTTCTTCGTTTGCTCGCAGGAAACAGACCCTCGTGGTCAGGTTGATCGTGCTCCGGCGTGGTCAATAACCTCTCGGAGTTGGTTTAGCGATTGCTAAGGCGCGACGTCCTCGCACGTTCGTAGTCGGATCGTCAAAGTCGACTTCCACCAAAGCAAAAACCACCATCTCATCGAAAGACGGGACACCTTTGCCTCTATCAAGTGGTATCAAATTTCCAGGTTGCTCGGTGAGATTTTACAGTTTTTCGTAGTTTAGATCGAGTCTGTTCTTCATACCTACAGTCCACGAAAAAGCCACAAAAAAAATTAGGGTTAGTTCATCATATCCGAACCAATCTGAGCCTTTGCATAATCTTTTTAGGGTTTTGCTTTGTTGAATTTGCGGTTGCATCGTCGTGTCTAGTTGCTGGTCTTAGAGTCTAGTCTTTTAGAGTTTCGAGTTCTGGTCATAAGTTGTCACGCCGCCGCCGCACCATCATCATCGCCCCTGCCATCTACCACCACCGCTCCGAATCCGTATCCATATACCACCACCAATCCGTGTCCATATACCACCACCGATCCATATCCATATACTACCACCGCTACCACCACCGCTGCCATATACCACCACCATATATCCACCACCAATCCGAGTTCCTTGCTTATTAGGGTTGTTTTCGGGATCCATCTAGATTCCGATTCGTGTTTCCTTGCCGGAGTAGGTTCCGGGATCCATCTAGAGTCGGGTAGCCACGCTCCGTTTAGGCCCAAAAATTTTCGAAAACGCATTTTTCGAAAAATTTTCTGGCTATCCTATTTTTAGGTGTTTCTGAGTGTTTTGAGACAGGTGCCATTATAGGAAGTTTTTTTTGACCCGTTTCCAGTTTTTGGGTCCCGGCAGTCGAAAAAAAAAATTTGGTCGAAAAATTTCGTGCCCATCCTGTCAGTTTGAGCTAGGAAGAGTTTTGAGACACTCGCCATTATAGCGATTTTTCGCAAAAAAAAAAGCAGCGCAAAAAAAAACGAGCGCAAAAAAAAAGAGCAATTTTTTTTTTTCCAGAGTGTGCTTTTCCCTTGTTTACGTGTCGCGCCGTGATTTTGTTGGTGTTCTAGGCTCGCGTCTCTAGCACAGTCTAGCCTAGGACCAGCACAGTACCGTCGTTGAGCGTTTATTCAACTTTGCATCTCTGAATTGATTATTGCTGACCCTTTTTGCTACCATAGTATAAGCCTTCCCAGCTCCACATACATCTACGTCGTGCGTTTGACTCTCCCTGGTAATCGCTCTATCCAAGCTTTGAGAGTTTTGACTACAACGGTTGCCGATCACCGCCTGTTGCTGGGTAAGAACTGGTAAGAATTTGAGTTTTGCTTGACGGATTTGTGACACCCACCACCACCACTTGTTCGTAGTCTGTAGGATCATATTCTTGTGTGTTTCTATTGCTGCTAACCATGCCAGGATCACAAGCCGACGAGATTGACTGGGAGAATTTATCGAACAAGGAGCTTCATGATAAGTTTCAGCAAATGATGACTGAACAGGTGCAAGATGTGCTGAACAATTT